>NC_086238.1:30255080-30561209 GCF_036321145.2 Pelmatolapia mariae | reverse complement strand
TGACCCTCCCCCAGTCTGTGTGCGCTGCTCAGACACCTGTGTGTGCCTTCGTGTGCCAGTCAGATACGCCAGAGACACAGACGGTGAAAGATCCGTTTACCCGTGCGGCGAAGAAGCTAGCTGGATAGTAAAAGTCCTTTTTTCGGCGAGAATAATAAGAGTGATACCGTATTCTAGAGGCCGCGAGCACTCTGAAGCCCCGTGTAGCATTTGTTGCTTCACATGGTAAGTCCCAGGCAGTACATGTGTGCTAGCATAGCATGCTACTTGCCGCTAGCTCCGATGCTAACTTCCGCTAGCCATTTTGCAATGAAAGTGCCCTTTCCGAGGCTAAAGCAATTAGCACTGAGTCTGCTGCACTTTATACGAAATGTTCTTTAAAGGTTCATGTCACATTACTGTGGTATTGATGTATAATGTATGGTTTTGTGCGAAGTTGTTATGTTAGCACATGTTCACTTTTCTCATGGTGCTAATTATAGTTCTGCAACGTGAAAGCAACGTGAAATTAAGTGAATTCACCTGCACTTTACTTAGTTGAAACTTGATAAGTCTCAAGCCAATGTGTATTTTAATGCACTGCTGAGCTATTTTGTATTATTTTAAATGTGTGTTTCCTATGCACCTTTTCCCTTTGAAATTAGAATAATTTGTTGTACAACATAGAATATTTTGAAAGAAATTTAGAAACACTACAAGCAACTAGTAGTAATAATAAGTTACAGACATGATAGCTTAATGTTGAACTACTGTGTTCTGGCCTGGTCCGCAGGTCAGGTTTTTTTCCTTTGCTTATTTGGATTGGATTGGTTTTGAGGACCTGAGAAGAATCGAGGATCCCTTTTCCAGTACTGGATGGCGAGCCCAGCCCAAAGAGCCGGATGAACTGGTAGATTGTAACCCGACTGGTTACAAACACACTGAGTGACTATTGAACATTGACAGACTGAAATTGACTTTAAAAAAAGGACACAAAAGACAATATATCCTTGGTTCGACCATTTGTGGGGTTTATTTTATTTTATTTTGTTTTTAAGAAGCGTGCTCTACCTTTGTTAAATGTGCACAACCTGCTAAACTTTAATAATTGTCAATAAATGCAATTGTGTTTTCTACACCTACTGCGTACAAGTCCTCTGTTGTCACACACCCTTGGCTCCTACGAATCTAGAACCTGTCTGATCTGGCCCATATTTCCCTTCTGTCCTCGTACTGTGGTTAAAGGTAACTACACTGCCCATACTACATGCAAAGAAGGCAAGAAGTAGCACTAACACGTCTTACATGCCCATTACTAGTATTGCACCACCAGTGTTACAATCACATAAATTATGTTCATTATAATTTGCTGAGACTCTCTAACCTAACCAGTGACGCCATAGAAGGGTTCGCAGAAGAATTGGGTCCGACCTCTTTGATGGGAGTGCAAAATCGAATGGCCCTTGACATGTTGTTGGCGGAGAAGGGGGGCGTATGTGCAATGTTTGGAGACATGTGCTGCACCTTCATCCCCAATAACACTGCTCCAGATGGATCAGTAACTCGAGCCCTGGAGGGCCTTAAAACTCTGTCTAAAACCATGCATGAGCACTCAGGAATTGACAACCCGCTGGAGAGTTGGATGGCATCCGTGTTTGGACAATGGAAAGGTTTGGCTATATCTGCAATGCTCGCAACATTCTTAGGGTTACTGGTCACCTGTGGTTGTTGTCTCATTCCTTGTGCCAGAGGATTGTTGGTAAAGGTAATAACGAGGGCAGTGGACCCCGGAGCGGTGGTTCCGGTGTTTCAGTGTCCACTGATAACCTCTGTAGTAACTGAGGGGGCTGAGGAGTGACACAACACCAGGTGTGGTGAGCTTCCAAAAGAAAGCTCAAGAGAGGGAATGTGGAGATACAGAAATTATTTTATTGCTACAATATAACCTGCATTATTAACAGTGCCGTAATAATATACCTTACAGCACTGATATTGTATTAAAGATGTTTGCCACCATATTAACCTTTATTACAGGTGCAGCCATAATCATTTTATACACACATTGCATTTTTGTGCTCATTCAGAGTTGATGTTCAGTCTATTAAAGGTTTTAAGCTTTGTGAAGCGCTATGTCTTCACAATCTATTCTGTAAGTGACTGGAGCATAGAAGGACTGCATACACGCTTGAAATTCATTTAGCTTCTAACTGCATTTTAGTTTACTTGGCAACAGATGACAGAGGACCAGTCAAGAGAAGTACCAGCCCCAAGAACCTTCTGGGCTTCAAACTTATTGCCTTACATGGAAGGTGTTAACTAAAGAGGAACTGTCTGTAAATTTAAAGATGTACCATTTACTGTAATCAACGTCTTTGATCTGTAATTGACTCCATGAATGGGGCGTTATCCCTGTTGCTTTAAAAGTATTCTCAAATGTATTTTTATCAGAAAACGTGTGCTAATGTGATGTTGCCATACTTCTTCTCCTGTGTGTGTTTTAATAAACTCATCGTTTGATTGCACTCTTCTGGGCATCCGTTGGTTTGTTTCATTGCTCAACATTGCTTGGTTTTGCGACACAAACTAAGTCAAAACCATTAAATACCTAAGCAGCCTGTGCCAGGGATCTGTGTTTGCTGATACCTGGCACCGTGCACTGAAGTTTTACACCAAACAAAATAAGTCAAAACTATTAAACACCTACGCAGTGTGTGCCAGGGATCTGTGTCAGCCGATCCCTGGGACTGTGCACTAAACTTTCTGATCACATAAACTAAGCCAAAACCGTTAAATACCTAACAAGTCTGCACCAGGGTTCTGTGTCAGCTGATCCCTGGGACAGTGCACTAAATTTCATGAACAAATAAACTAAGAGAAAAACATTAAATACCTGACCAGCCTGCGCCAGACATCTGTGTCAGCTGCTCCACGCGACCGAGCACTTAAGGTTTACATCAAATAAACTAAGAGAAAAACATTAAATACCTAACCAGCCTGCGCCAGACATCTGTGTCAGCTGCTCCATGCGACCGAGCACTGAAATTTTATATCAAATAAACTAAACCAAAACCATTAAATACCTAACCAGCCTGTTCATGGGATCTGTGTCAGCTGATCCCTGCGACGAGCACTTAAAGTTTATATCAAATAAACTAACCTAAAACCATTAAATACTTAACCAGCCTGCACCAGACATCTGTGTCAGCTGATCCCTTGGACAATACACTAAACTTTCTGATCAAATAAACTAAGTCTAAACCATTAAATACCTAGCCCGCCTTTGGCAGGGATCTGTGTGAGCTGATCCCTGGGACCGTGCAATGAAGTTTTACATCAAATAAACAAAGTTTAAACCATTAAATACCTAACCAACCTGTGCCAGGGATCTGTGTCAGCTGATCCCTGGGACGGTGCACTGAAGTTTTAGATCAAGAAAACTAAACCAAAACCATTAAATACCTAACCAACTTCTGCCAGGGATCTGTGTCAGCTGATCCGTGGGACCATGCACTGAAGTTTTAAATCAAATAAACTGATCCAAAACCATTAAATACCTAACCAGCCTGCACCAGACATCTGTGTCATGTGATCCCTGGCACCATGCACTAAACTTTCTGATCAAATAAACTAAGCCAAAACCATTAAATACCTAACCAGCCTGTGCCAGGGATCTGTGTCATCTGATCCCTGAGACTATGCAGTGAAGTTTTACATCAAATAAAGTTATCCAAATCCATCAAATGCCTAACCAATCTGTGCCAGGGATCTGTGTCAGCTGATCCCTGGGACCATGCACTGAAGTTTTGCATCAAATAAACAAAGTCAAAACCATTAAATACCTAACCAGCCTGCGCCAAGGATCTGTGTCAGTTGATCCGTGGGACCATGCACTGAAATTTTACATCAAATACACTAAACCAAAACCATTAAATACCTAACCATTCTGTGGCAGGGAACTATGTCAGCTGATCCCTGCTACTGAGCACTGAAGTTTTTTCAACAAATAAAAAAGCCAAAACCAATAAATACCTAACAGCCTCCGCCAGGAACTGTGTCAGCTGATCCCTGGGACCATGCACTAAAGTTTTACATCAAATAAAAAAAACCAAAACCATTAAATACCTAACCAGCCTGCGCCAGAGATCTGTGTCAACTAAACCCTGTGACCGTGCACTGAAGTTTTACATCTAATAAAGTAAGCCAAACCATTAAATACCTAACCAGCCTTTGTCAGGGATCTGTGTCAGCTAATCCGTGGGACTCTGCACTGAAGTTTTACATCTAATAAACTAGGACAAAACCATTAAATACCTAACCAGCCTATGCCAGGGATCTGTGTCAACTGATCCCTGGGACCGTGCACTGAAGTTTTACATCAAATAAACTGAACCAAAACCATTAAATACCTACGCAGCCTGTTCATGGGATCTGTGTCAGCTGATCCCTGGGACCGAGCAGTGAAGTTTTATATCAAATGAACTAAACCAAACCCATTAAATACCTAACCAGCCTGTTCATGGGATCTGTGTTAGCTGATCCCTGGGACCGTGCACTGAAGCTTTACATGAAATAAACTCAACCAAAACCATTAAATACCTAACCATCCTGTTCATGGGATCTGTGTCAGCTGATCCGTGGGACTATGCACTGAATTTTTTACATCTAATAAACTAAGCCAAACCATTAAATACCTAAGCAGCCTTTGCCAGGGATCTGTGCCAGCTTATCCGTGGGACTATGCACTGAAGTTTGACATCAAATAAAGTAAACCAAAACCATTAAATGCCTACGCAGCCTGTTCATGGGATCTGTGTCAGCTGATCCGTGGGACCATGCACTGAAGTTTTACATGAAATAAACTAAGCCAAAACCATTAAATACCTAACCAGCCTGTTCCAGGGATCTGTGTCAACTGATCCCTGGGACAGTGCACTGAAGTTTTACATCAAATAAACTAAACCAAAACCATTAAGAACTGTTGTGGGATTTCTCTTTAGTGTATTGTCCTTTAATGTATTGTATTGCTTTCATGTTACTTAGTTTAGTATGTCTGGTTCACACCTCATTCACGCTGGGAAACAGACGGTGAGAAACTGGTGAATGTCTCCCAGGATGCGGAAGCTCACACAGGAAGGCTTGTCCCCAGAGTGGGGGAGATTCACACAGGTGATAGAGAGTCTGTCTGTTTAGAGCCAAGGTGTGAACTGCAACTGTAAAAGCCTTTTGTTCTGTGACTGTGTATAAAAAGGACCTGAACTGTTCATTGTCAGAGACGACTTTCAGTACCCCCTGACTGATGTCCCTCCTCATGCATGAGATAGCTGAAATAAAGGTGTTGTTACAACTCATCCCGTCTGCAGGCTTTGGTAATTAAAATTTCCACAACAATACCTAACCAGCCTGTTAATGGGATCTTTGTCAGCTGATCCAAGGGACCATGCACTGAAGTTTTACATCAAATAAACTAAACCTGTCATGATCCTGGGCCATGTTGGCCCAGTGTTCTTAGTTTTCGTTTGTTTTCTGTTTTGTTCTTTATTTTTGCCCTGGTTTCTAAGTTGTTCTGTTAAGATGCTCCTTATTTGATTACCCCCTCTGTGCTCCCCTGTGTATCTGTAGACCCTTGTTCCCCTCCTTGTGTTTTATTCCATTTTTCCCCAGCCGGTTATGTCGTGCACTCTCTACTCCTGTCTGAACCTCTGTACTTCCTGTTTTACTTTGACAGTCTCCCCTCAGTGTTGCGTTTATTCCTGCCATGTCTTGTTATGATTATCAGTGTCACCTGTGGTCCCCGTGTGCTCCCACTTCCCTCGTTAACCCTCTGTGTATTTATGTCTGCTTCTCACTCAGTTCTGGGTCGCATTCTCCCTCATTCATGGCCGTGTGTTTCTCTGTGTACTAGTGTATTGTTTCCCATCACAACAGAGAGGTATTGATATGTGACATCACATCAGCGACGCGAATCTGGCATTGATATTTGACATCACAGTAGACAGGCGATTATGGCATTGATATTTGACATCACAATAGAGAGGCAAATCTGGCATTGATATTTGTTTTCACAATAGAGAGGCGAATCTGGCATTGAAATGTGACATCACAGCAGAGACTCGAGTCTGGTATTGATATGTGACATCACAATAGAGAGGCGAATCTGGTATTGATATTTGACATCACAACAGAGAGGCGAATCTGGCATTGATATGTGACATCACAGCAGATACGCGAGTCTAGTATTCATATGTGACATCACATTAGCGACGCGAATCTGGCATTGATATTTGACATCACAGTAGAGAGGCGATTATGGTATTGATATGTGACATCAGAATAGAGAGGCAAATCTGGCATTGATATTTGCTTTCACAAAAGAGAGGCAAATCTGGCATTGAAATTTGACATTACAACAGAGAGGCGAATCTGGCATTGATAATTGACATCACAGCAGAGATGAGATTCTGGTATTGATATTTGACATCAAAACAGAGAGGCGAATCTGGCATTGATATGTGACATCACAGCAGAGAGGCGAATCTGGCATTGATATTTAACGTCACAATACAGAGGCTAATCTGGCATTGATATTTGACATCACAATATAGAGGAGAATCTGGTACTAATATTTGACTTCACAATAGAGTTTCAGTTTTAGTTTCAGTTTCACTTTTATTTCTATAGCACATTTAAAAGACCCAGGTACATCATAGTGCTTCACAGACGAGTCGCATTTCGGGGTTACAACAGTAAAGGAGCAGGAAAATACAATTATCAACAAAAGAAAATACAGTTATAAGATGGTGATGTGGCAACAAGCATGAACCCGGGAAAAGTTAAAAACTAAGTTTTTTGGAAGGCAGGATTAAACAGGTGGGTTTTTAAACGTGATTTAAAGGATTGGATGGATTCCAACGCACGGACATCAATCGGCAAGCTGTTCCAGAGTTTTGGTGAGGCAAAAGCAACAGCTCGATCCCCCCTACTCTTCCGTTGAGAGATTGGTTGCATTAAGAGCCCCTGGTTAGAGGATCTGAGTGCTCTCGTGGGGATGTATAGGTCAAGGAGGTCGATTAAGTAGCTGGGTGCCAGGTTATTTAAAATTTTAAAAGTGTATAAAAGGATTTTAAAAATGATACGGTATTTGACGGGGAGCCAACGAAGGTTGGCGAGGATGGGTGTGATAAGGTCATGTCTTCTGCTGCCGCTTAAAAGGCGTGCTGCAGCATACTGGACTAGTTGCAGGCATTGGATGAGTGAAAGTTGGAGGCCTAAATAAAGAGAATTACAGTAGTCCAATCTCGAAGTAACAAGAGCATGAATGAGCTTTTCAAGGTCTTTATGTCGTAAGTAGGGCATTGCTTTAGACATTTGACATCACAGCTGGTTTTCACCACTGCAGCCACTTGCTTGTCTAATTTGAGAGAACTATCCAGCACTACTCCAAGGTTTCTGACAGTAAACGAAAGATGACTGGCATAGGATCCCAAGGTATCCGTTAGCTGTTTCAAGGGGATGTGAAAGTCAAAGATGATAATTTCTGTTTTGTTTTCATTAAGGGTGAGAGAGTTGTGCAGTAGCCAGTCTCTAATATAACGCAGGCAGTTGAACAACGGCAATAGCGGGGACTGGAGATCCATATCCAGAGGAAAATAGATTTGGAAATCATGCATATAACAGTGGAAAGAAATATTATGATTTCTGAAAAGAGAGGGGCGAATCTGGTATTGATATGTGACATCACATCAGAGACGCGAATCTGGCATTGATATTTCAAATCACAGTAGAGAGGCGATTCTAGGATTGATATTTGACATGACAACAGAGAGTTGATTCTTGCATTGATATGTGACATCACAATAGAGAGGCGAATCTGGCATTCACATTTGACTTCACAATAGAGAGGCGAATCTGGAATTGACATTTAACTTCACAAAAGAGAGGCGAATCTGGCATTGATATTTGACATCACAATAGAGAGGCGAATCTCGCATTGATATGTGACATCACAACAGAGAGGCGAATCTCGCATTGATATGTGACATCACAATAGAGAGGCGAATCTGGAATTGATATTTGTTTTCACAACAGAGAGGCGAATCTGGCATTGATATTTGTTTTCACAATAGAGAGGCGAATCTGGCATTGATATGTGACATCACAATAGAGAGGTGAATCTGGCATCGATATTCAACATCAATGTAGAGAGACTGGTCTGGCATTTATATTTGACATCACAACAGCGACGCGACTCTGGTATTAATATGTAACATCACAGCAGAGAGACGAATCTGACATTGATGTGTGACATCACAGCAGAGACGCAAATATGGCATTGATATGTGACATCACAATAGAAAGGCGAATCTGGCATTTATATGTGACATCACAATAGAGAGGCGATTCTGGCATTGATATGTGACATCACAATAGAGAGGCGAATCTGGAATTGATATTTGTTTTCACAACAGAGAGGCGAATCTGGAATTGATATTTGTTTTCACAACAGAGAAGCGAATCTGGCATTGATATTTGACATCACATCAGAGACCGAAATCTGGCATTGATATTTGACATCACAGCAATGAGGCGAAGCTGGAATTGATATTTGACATCATAATAGAAAGGCGAGTCACGCATTGATATTTGACATCACAACAGAGATTCGAAACTGGCATTGATATGTGACATCACAGCAGAGAGACGAATCTTACATTGATATGTCAAGTCAAAGTCAAAGTCAACTTTATTTGTCAATTCTGCCACATGTACAGGACATACAGAGAATAGAAATTTCGTTACTCTCAAACCCTAGATGAAGTTGCAATGAACATTTAAATATAAGAGATTGATTAAAAATGCAAGTAAAATAATTAAAAAAAGTAAAATTTGAATAAATACAGTACACTTTTACATATACCAAAAAAGCTATACAATATACCATATACAATATTCAGGTAACGGTAAATGACATTGAGTGGAGACCAGGCAAGGTAGTGCAAATAGGCAAATAGTGCAATAGGGCAATGTAGAGAGACTGGTCTGGCATTGATATGTGACATCACAATAGAGAGGTGAATCTGGCATTGATATGTGACATCACAGTAGAGATGTTCGTTTGACATTGATATGTCACATCACAGTAGAGAGGTGAATCTGGCATCGATATTCAACATCACAATAGAGAGGTGAATCTGGCATTGATATGTGACATCACCATAGAGAGGTTAATCTGGCATTGATATGTGACATCACAATAGAGAGGTTCGTTTGACATCGATATGTGACATCACAATAGAGAGGTGTGTTGTGGGATTTTTCTTTAGTGTATTGTCCTTTAACGTATTGAAATGTTTTCATGTTACTTAGTTTAGTATGTCTGGTTCACACCTCATTCACGCTGGGAAACAGACGGTGAGAAACTGTTGAATGTCTCCCAGGATGCGGAAGCTCACACAGGAAGGCTTGACCCCAAAGTGGGGGAGATTCACACAGGTGATGGAGAGTCTGTCTGTTCAGAGCCAAGGTGTGAACTGCAACTGTAAAAGCCTTTTGTTCTGTGACTGTGTATAAAAAGAACCTGAACTGTTCATTGTTAGAGACGACTTTCAGTGCCCCCTGACTGACGTCCCTCCTCATGCATGAGATAGCTGAAATAAAGGTGTTGTTACAACTCATCCCGTCTGCAGGCTTTGGTAATTAAAATTTCCACAACAGTTTGGCGTCACGAACAGGGTGATCCAGTGTTCTCGCTGAAAGACGGCTCTGGGACATCTGATCACCCCGAGGTATCAAAACGCTTCGGTCCTGCCAGCTGTTTAAAAGCAACGAGAAAGGCAGAGTCACAGAGCCTGTGCTTCAGCGACCACCGAGATCACCTTGACGAATCGAGGGGAAACTCCTGCAGAACGGTGTGCTGTATCTATCTTTTTAACAAGTCACGAGAGTTTTGTGTCTGGCCGTGTGAGCGTGTTGCAGCCTTCGAAGAGCTCAAGAAGGTGAGCGTGTTACGACCATCCAGGGCAAGAGCTCCGAGGGAGTCTCCGTGTAGAATCATGGAGAGTCTTCGTGTAGAATCACGGAGTGACATCCCTAGCATCTTCTAAAAGACCCTAACTTCTTCAAAGGAGACTGGGGGTGGCGGTGTTCGTTCCTTGGTCCGTAGAAGGCAAGGAACCTCACGGGGGACGCCTCGTGTAGTAATATGGGATCGAGATCCAGTAAGGCAGCCAGCGGAGCCGGATTAGCGGCTTGAGAGGCGGCTGCGGCAAGCGTTCCACGAGGTGGCCAGGGACAAAACTCAATATTTGACTGTATGGTTAAGAAATGGGGAATTGGGTGTATGAAATATGTTGTTAAGTGGCAAAAAGTAAACGGGTTTCCCGAAAAGGGATCGCTGAGTGTTAACCAGTTAAAGAAAATAGAGGAACAGTTGCGAGAGGAAGAAGCAAAATTATTGGAAAAAGGAAAAGGTAGGACCATAGATCTACGTAGAGTAAGCGATGAGAAGGAATGCTTGAAAATGTGGATAGGGGAAGCAGAAAGAAGAGAAAACAAAGCAGCTCTGAAAGAATTACTTAGAGAAGTCCGTGGAGGGGAGGCTGATGCAGAATCTGCCTCAGCACCTCTTCCACCTCCGTATAACACGGAGAACAAAACATCATTTCCCTGTTCACGCACTGTTTGTGCTTCCCCAGTACAGGCTGTTTTGCAGGGCCTGAAAGCCGATGCGGACCTGGACTCCTTTCCCTCCCCATCCCGCTCTGCACCACGCGCCCCACAGCCAGAGGATGCAAGCGCCAATCCCGCTACTGAGGAGCGACAGCCCCGTCAGGATGAAGCGGAAAGAATGACACTCAGATCCGACACAGCGCTCAGCAACACACGGAGCGCGTCGCGAGCTGAAAACGCGCCGCGAGCTGAAGCGACGAAAACACAGCAACGGAGAGCTGTGAGAGGAAAGAACAGATGTAAGGACAGCCGCCATGGATATTACGCCCTGCCTTTTGCTACGGATCAGCCTGAATATTCTCTCACTGATGACGAGCGGGACGATACAGACGACGCAGACAGCAGTGAGGAGGCCGAAAAGTTCCAGACCAGGCAGAGAACGCGGAGACAGCGACAGGCGAAAGGAGAAAGCCTGCAGCTCCCGATGGTGGAAGTGGCGGGACCCAAGGGACCTATTTTAGTTCACAGACCGTGGACACAGTCAGACATCGCTGACGCCACAAGCCATCTACCTGACCCCCTCATGTCGGGTGCAAAGTTCGGTGAGCACCTCCTAATTTTCTGCCAAGAATATCGTTTAGACACAAATTAGACACGCAGTGGCAGGCAAGCTGAAGCCATGCGACCTGAGGAGAATATCACCTCACTTGCCTGATCCTATGCTGAGGATGCGACACCTGACCTATGAGCATGGAGAAAACCTTGAATATTGTACTGCAGTCACCCACCTGATGGATAAGCTAAAGGAGGTTTTCCCAGATAAAGTGGACATGTCAAAGATTCAGGCTTGCAAGCAAAGAAAGGATGAATCTGTGGACGATTTCATACATCGCATGACAACTGTGTTTGAAGCTAATGGTGGAATACCCAAAGATGACATGACGAGCGCCTCCGCCTCCACATATGAGCACCATCTCTGCGGCCACATTTTCCGGGGACTGAGATCAGATGTGGCAGCCGAGGTAAAGCATTCGTACGTGGGGGGAGAAGATGAGCCGCGGCTAACGGAGCTACAACGCCATGTCCGCCACGCTCAGAGCCACCTGGATGAGAAGAAAAGCAAAAGAGAGGAAAAACAGAATGCCGACCTCCATAATGCCGCCCTAACACTGTATAAAGCCGAGGCAAACACGCACGGAGGTTTCCACAACAGAGACAGTTGTCGTGACCGAAGTGGGGAGAACAGACGGGACCGAGGACATTATCTTTTTTTTTTTTTTTTTTTTTTTTTTTTAAACCTGTCCCGTTTGGTTCTTTTGCCATCAGAATTATTGTCTAAAGGTGAAGAAAGATGCCCAACGGATTTACTTTACCAAATGGACCATCCCAGCCTTGCCGTAATGGTCCATTTGATTTACCTTTTATTGTTTATTTTATTTTATTTATTTTATTTTTTTTTTTTACTTGCTAGATACGGGACAGGAGAAAAGAAAAGGGAGAAAGAAAGAGGGGGAAGAAAAAAAAAAAACAGCGAAGAAGAGGGACGGGGATAAAGGGCAAAAAACAAAAACCAACAAAATAAGCAGACAAAAAATACATATATCGATCACCTGGATCACCTGTTAGGAAAGAAAAAAGAAAACAAGCAGAAGAAAACGAGAGTAATAGAATAAACAACATCACAATGATATATGGGAATATAACGCTAAATACTTAATATTAAACATTATTGTGCAGCACGTAAGATCGATAGCGCACAGTGTGCTTTGAGGTAGGAGCCAAAAAGGGTGTAGTTTGTGTGTGTGATCAGCTGTGTGTACACCTGTGAGCATGAGCGCGCTTGTATTTAAAAGGTTCCTTAATGTAATGATCTGCTAGAGGGTGTGGGGGGCCACAGTCCCATCCTCCAGGGCATGAAGCAGGTATGGAGGAGATCAAAACTCCAGACATCCAGAGGCCCCCAGAACACAAGAGACCAAGGAAGACCAACAGAGGGGCAGCCGCGCCACTGTCCCAGAAAGAGCTGAGGAGAGTCCCAGATGAGGGATCACTCAGCAGCCGCGGAGCAGAAGCCAGGGGGGGTTGCAGTGACGTGCCCGTGAGCTCCGCCGGCAGCCAGCTGTGCCTGAGTGACCGAGCCCCAGGCCGAGAGGCCGAGGGCACCCCACCCCCGAAGTGGCCCGAGCGAGCCCCAGGTTCCAGGCCCCGATAAGCAGCCACCAAGGAGTGAGCCGGTGTGTACCCGGACGCCCACCCCCGGACACAAAGAACCACCAACGCATTGATGTCTGAGGGCGTCTGCCACCGGCAGGGGAAGTGGTGGGGGGAGATAGGCCTCCAAACCTTGGAGGGCCTGAGATGTCCCCAGAGAGGTGGCGTCTGATACCCAACCTGACATATAGACAGACATACAGGCACACTCAAATACAAACATCCATTCCCACCCTCATGCTCTCATAGGCAATTACTCCACACTCAACCAACGTGGAGACAGACATAAAGAGACGCTGTACACACAATCACACTCCTCAAGCGTACTCTAAGAACCGGGTCTAGGTACCCTTGCCCCTGGAGGGGGAAACTGCACCCAGACCCAGGTGGTGTTACCCTTTTCCCTGCAGTGGGGAGAAGCAGACTGCCCCGACTCCGCAGCAGCAGGGAGGCCCCACACACCAGACCCCAGTCGGACGGCCAACTCCTCCTCCTAGCCCCCCCCGCTCCAGCAGGCCGCAGAGACCGGGGGTGTGAGAAGACTCCAAACCTCCCTCTACCCGCTCATATGTAGTGTTGATGTATACGTGTTCTAAGGTGCAATTAAAACCCAGGAGGGCATGGAGCTACCTGCCAGAGAGCAGCAGGTAAGCGCATAGCCCCTCCTGATAGCCCTCAATGTCTACGTGTATTTAAAATTGAGAGGTGGGCAACGACGCCAGGGGTGAGGTGTACTCCCTGATGGTAATTTGGAGTCCGTGTTGTGAGCCCACCCCCAAGATCCTATATGTATGTGTTATGAGAGTGTGAGTAATGTGAATGTCTAAGTTGTGAGATAAAATTGAGGCAGAGGCAGCCAGAAGGGGACAGAGGGGGGGGATGCCTCCTCTGCACCCTGGTGACACACCCCTACCCCAAGGCCCTGCATGTGTGGGTGATTGTGGTGGAGCGGGAAGAGGGAGGCAGATGGAGATGGGGAGGGAAGAAAGGGAGGGGCAAGTGACCCCTCCCTGGGGCCAGCTCCCCCGCTGACCCCAGTAGGCACCCCCATGCTCTGCAACCCGCCAGGGAAAGGGGGCCCAGGCCCATCCGGACCAGGGCCCAGTGCAGCAGCGCCGCCCGGCCCCACAGAGCCCGGGACAGCCCACCCGACCCCACTACAGAGAAAACTGCACCCACCCCATCATCCACTCATCTTCCAGACTACACAAGACAATAGACGCCCAGGCTGAGATCTTCCTCCACCTCTCCTATATCTCCCCCTCCTGCAGAGAGAATTCCTGAGGAGAGGAAAGCTCCTGCAAGATGTGACAACCTCCCCCACCAGTTGAAGAGTCCCCCAGGTGGCTCGATGCACTGGCGGCGCCCTGCGCCAGGACTGGGCCCCCATATACCCACCCGCCCACAACCCCAGCAACACACCAACCAGGACCCGAGCCCCCGAGGCCCGGCCAGGGCCCCAGCCCAGAGACTGAGCGCCCCCAGAACCTCACGCCCGTCCCGGACCCACCCAGGGGCAGCCAGGCTACCAGGTCAGTAACCCACGTCCGTCAGCACAGACCCTCCCCTAGCCCCGCTGCACGCAGCCACGAGGAAACCGTCACCTAAGAGCCAACAGAGCCCTTAATTGGCCATGACCGCTACCCCGGGTTGAGCCCCCCAAGGAAGATGCTCCTGGGGAACCCCCCGACGCCCTAAGCCTGTCCCTACCCCCACACCAATCACAACAGTGAAGGTGGGACCAAACTATGACCCCCCCACCCCCGCTAGGTGATGGAGCTGATCAAAGGAGCCCAGAGCAATTGATCTGATGTGGTGGCAGAGGCTGTATCAAGACTAATGTAATCTAATAGATAATTTCTATACTGGTTAGAATTAAGATTATTTTTATTTTTCCAGTTCATGAGGACTGTTTTCTTGGCTATGCATAGGGCAGTGAAAACCATGTGGGCTATATTCTTTTCTGAAGTGACATTATCTAAGCTGCCCAACAAACACACTAAAGGAGAAGTTGGAATGTTACATTTCAGACACTTCGATAAGTCTTCACATATCTCACGCCAAAACTTCTGAAGTGGTGGACAGAACCAAAGAGCGTGGATATAATTGTCCGGTGAATTGGTTTGGCAGTGTGAGCAGTTGTTGGTAGACGTAAAGCCCATCTTGAACATCCGATGACCTGTATAGTGCACTCTATGTAGTATTTTGTATTGAATTAATTGAAGACTGGGATTTCTAATTAGATGAAAGGTTTTTAAGCAAATCTGAGACCAGAAGTTTTGGTCTAAGTTAACTGATAAATCCGCTTCCCATTTTGCAATAGGAAGTGATATTGATTCATCTATTTTAGAAAGCATTCTGTATATTTTGGATAGTAATTTGGGGGTTTTAAGAGTAAGAAATTGAACCACACTTGGTGGTGTTTGTAGTTCAACTTGACCCGGTTTAAATTTCTTTTTTACTATGGATTTAATTTGTTGATATTCTAAAAATCTTTTCTTGTTGATCCCATATTGTGTAACTAGTCTGTCAAATGAAATAAATTCTGTTCCTTCTAGTATATGTTCTAAATATTTGATTCCTTTACCACTCCAATCTGAAAAGTTTATCATATTATTGTTTTGTAATATGTCAGGGTTGTTCCAGATAGGTGTACGTTTGCATGGGATTAATGAAAACTCTGTCAACTTCAGAAACTCCCACCATGCTGTCAGAGAGGAGCTAATGTTGACGCTTTTGAAGCATTCATGTCTTTGAATGTTTGAGCTGATAAATGGTAGATCTGAAATCTCTAGATT
Organism: Pelmatolapia mariae; assembly: GCF_036321145.2. Lineage (NCBI taxonomy): Eukaryota > Metazoa > Chordata > Actinopteri > Cichliformes > Cichlidae > Pelmatolapia > Pelmatolapia mariae. Next base: position 30,545,556 of record NC_086238.1, on the reverse strand, counting down.
ATTGCAAAGTGCTTGTTCTACATCTAGCCAAGGTTCATCTAAGAGGGTATGTTTTAGCCATCCTGAGATAAATTGGAGCATGTTGGCTAAGAAGTAGTGCTGAAAGTTAGGTAGTTCTAATCCTCCTTTATCCTTGGTCTTTTGTAGTGTTTTTAAGCTTATACGTGGGGGCTTATTTTTCCAAAGGAATTTGGACATATATGAATCTAGAGATCTGAACCAATCTTGTGGCGGTTTAGTTGGGATCATTGAGAATAAATAATTTATTTTTGGTAAGACCATCATTTTTATAGCGGCAACCCTTCCCATGAGTGATATGGGTAGACATTTCCACCTAGCCAGATCGCCTTCTACTTTCTTTAAAAGTGGGATATAGTTTAATTTAGTTAGATCTGCAAGCTTGGGAGAAACAGTAATACCTAAATATTTTATATTTCCCGATTGCAGTGGAGTAGAAGAGGAATTATGGAAGGAGCAATTAATCGGAAGGACTGTAGATTTTGACCAGTTAATTGAGTAATCTGATATTCTTGCAAAAGAGTTTATCAATTCAATCACCCCAGAGATATTGGTTTGTGAATTTTGGAGAAAGAGTAGCACATCATCCGCATAAAGGCTGATTTTATGTTCCACGTTCTTGCATTTTATGCCCTTAATTACTGAATTCTGTCTAATTGCTGCTGCTAGTGGTTCAATAAAAATTGCAAACAGTGAAGGGGAGAGTGGGCATCCCTGCCTGGTGCCCCTCAGGAGACAGAAGCTGGAGGATGTCTGGTCATTTGTTCTGACACAAGCTGTTGGGGAATTATATAATATTTTTAACCAGTTGATGAAAGAAGATCCAAAACCAAATTTGTGTAAAGTTGTAAATAGAAATTTCCAGTTAACTCTGTCAAACGCTTTTTCTGCATCTAAAGAAAATATTGTAGTTTCAAGGTTTTTACTGTATGAGTAGTCTATCAAATTAAGTAATCTACGTGTATTTGTTGATGAGTGCCTACCTTTTATGAAACCAGTTTGGTCAGGATGAATTAAGAGGGGGGTTATTTTCTCTAGTCTCTTCGAGAGAGCTTTGCAGATTATTTTAAGGTCTACATTTATAAGGGATATTGGACGATAGCTTGAGGGATATACAGGGTCTTTGCCTGGTTTTAGCAGGAGATTAATGTTTGCAGAATTCATATTTGATGGGAGTCTGCCATTTTCTTTGATTTCCAACAGCGTTCTGTAAAAAATTGGGGCTAAAATCGTCCAGAATTCTTTGTAGAATTCTGCAGGAAAGCCGTCTGGACCTGGAGCCTTATTATTTGGCCTACTTATCAGGGCTTCCTGGAGTTCACCTGGTGTCAGTGGCGAATCCAATGCCATTGCTTGAGAGTCTAATAATTTTGGGAGAGTTATGTTGTCTAAAAACTGATCAATTTCCTTTTTAGATGGGTTTATTTGTGGTGAATACAACGTTTTATAGAAATCCCTGAAGATGTTGTTTATTTGTTTTGGGTCATATACTGTGTTCCCAGATGAGTCTTGAACAGCACATAGAGTTGTTTTTTCTTTATTTATTTTTAGCTGGTTTGCTAGAAATTGACCGGATTTATTACCATGTTCATAATTTTGTAAGCGTAGTCTTTGTACTAAGAATTTTGTTTTTTTATCAATTATCTCATTTAATTCTAGTTTTGTTTTGCGTATTTTGTTCAATGTTTCCTGATCTTGGTCGGACGCATAGGCTTCTTCTAGTGATTTGATGGTTTTTTCTAATTCCTGAATATTTTTGTTTTCTTTTTTCTTTTTATGTGATGAGAAAGAAATTATTTTACCTCTCATCACAGCTTTCCCTGCTTCCCATAGAACAGAAGCTGATGTTCCGGCAGTGTCATTAAAGTCTAAATATGAAGTCCACTCTTTTTTAAAATATTTAATAAAGTCTTCATCTTTAAGCAGTGATGTATTAAATCTCCAGTTTTTACTAGGCGTAGTATTATTCTTGTGCATTAGTGTTAAAGATACAGGAGCATGATCGCTGACAGCTATAGGGTGAATCTCAGTGTCTGAAATGTCCCTCAGCAGTGAGCTGCTGACCAAAAAATAATCCAGACATCGTAGGAGTGATGGACATGTGAGAAAAAAGTATATTCCTTACTGGTGGGGTGAAGGGAGCGCCATGCATCGCAAAGACCAAAGTCGCTCATATACTGTTTGATTATATTTATGGACTGCCAATTACGCTGAGTTCCTGCTGTATTGAGCCTATCCATTTCTTCATTTAGTCCAAGGTTGAGGTCGCCTCCAAGAACAAGTGTGCCATCTAAGTGTTCAGAGAGTGCACTGAAAAAACCCTGAAAGAATGAGGGATCATCAACATTTGGACCATATACACTTACAATACATAGCTTTTTATCAAGTATAGATAGTTTAATGATTAAGAATCTGCCCTCTGGATCTATAACTGTATCGAGTACTGTGAAATTAATTTTTTTATGGATTAAAATTGCTACTCCCCTTTGTCTAGAATTATAACAAGCTGAGAACACATTAGGAAACTCAGGTGTTTTAAGTTCATTCGAACCTCTAAGAGGTCTGTGGGTCTCTTGTAAAAGGACAACATCTGCCTGTAGTTTTTTGAGTTGGTTAAATATTTTTAACCTCTTTTCTCTGGAGCCAGCTCCATTTACATTCCATGTAACGAATCTTAGTGCACCCATAGATGTCTGTGTATAACTAGGGGTGTGCGCTGTGTGTGTCGCTTAGACAGGTGGAGAGAATACATCACTTGTTCGTAAATAAAAAGAGGGGGAGAGAGAAAAAATGTGTGGTGAGATGCTCCCTGAGTCTGACTATGTGTGTGCATATTTACTAATATGAGTACGCTTGGTTTAAGTGTGTGTATCCTATACGACTGTGTGCGCTGTCTGATGTAAATGTGCTGCCGTTGAGCGCATGGCTGTGCGTGATCGTGCTATGAAATCACACCTAAGATGTGATTTGATACTAGTAAGTTAAACAGATGTTAATGCAAGTTAGTGTGAGTGGGTGGGGAAAGGGTGTAGCGGATTCTTATCTGGTGTGAAGTTAATACAGCCACGGAGTGATGTCGGGGTCGCGGTGGAGCTGTCCGTCCACGTACAGCCGGTCCACAGCAATGACAGCGCGGGAGCCCTTCTGGATAAAGCTGCGTCGGATTGGGAAGAGGACCCTGCGTCGTTCCAGGATCTCTTTGGGGAACTGGTCGTTCACGCTGAAGTCCGTTCCTTTTAATTCCCTGCCGCGGCTTTTCACCTGTTCCTTTTGTTTGTAGTGGCCGAATTCGGCCACGATAGGACGTGGTCTCCCGGCCGCAGCCCGAATGGGGCCGAGGCGATGCACCCTATCAAAGACGATGTTCTTCACCGTGTCTTCGGGCAGTTTCAGGTGGGTTTTGATGAAGCTTTTTACCGTGGTCTCCGCGTCCTCTCCAGCGGCTTCTGGAATACCAGAAAATACCAGATTATCACGCATGCTACGAGCTTGTAGATCTATAACTGTTTCTTTTATTTTTTTATTTTCTCTATTTAGCTGAGTAACATTGTCTGTGAGACATTTCACCGACTCCCTTAGCGTGGCATTTTCAGCAGCGAGCGTTTCCACCTGCTGCTGGCTGAACTCCAGGGACTCTCGCAAGGATTTAAATTCCCGGTGAAGAATCTCCACCAAGGACAGCCTTGCATCGAAACTGGACAGTCGTTGGTCGATTGACTCCAGTATGTCGACAATATCTTTGCCGGCTGGCGATGTTGTGCCGGGGGAATCTGCCGGGCGAAGTCTTTTCGACGACGGCGTCTCAGGTTTGGCCGGGGAAGCTGCACTCTGAGCCTTCTTCATCACGAGATCCTGGAAGTACTGATCAATGTAATCTTGGAGAGCCTCTAAACTCTCCCCGTTGTTCTCCAGGGTGTTGGAGATGATTTAGACAAATGTTGTTAGTTATAAGACAATTGATAAGTGTATTTGGTTATACTGAAGCTTAAAGGAATTTATTCAAATCTAAACTACCATTTGCTTTAATTTTCCGCCAAAATCTCCGGCGTCTGACGTCAGTTACAACATGAGTCGCTTACCTTGTCCGTCACTTCCGTCACTTACCTCTCCACTTCCCTCTGGACCACAATCTGTGACCGAGGACATTATCAACAACAACAGCAGTCAAGACGAGATCGGGACGCCTGTTTTGTCTGTGGGGACTATGGACATTGGCGAGGAACCTGTCCTAACCGTGACCATCGTGGAAATAGGCAGCAACAACGCCAGAATTACCAAAGGCCGAGCCCACGGTGGGAGCAAGCGGACTGAGACCGGGGGGAAAGGACGCCAGAGTACGCTTCAGGCTGTGGTTTGCCCTCTTCATCAGAACAGGGAAGTGAAAATCACACACACATACACACACCCATTGATGTAGAAAGTGTTTCACACACACACACACACACACACACACACACACTTTAATACATCACACTTTGAGCATGAAGAGCAGGTCTCTTTGTCACCAGCTGGTACATATGTACATTTAAATAGCGCGCCTTATAAATCACTGCCCTTGTATAAAATGTTAGTTTGTAACCAGGAAGTAGAATTTCTTGTAGATTCCGGGGCCACCCACTCTGTACTACGCTCAGATTCTCTCTCACCCCAGCCCGTGCTGGGTGAGAAGTTCACTCATTCTGTGTCCGCATCAGGAACCCTACAGAGAGAAAATTTCACCATACCCCTGTGTTGTGTAGACGGACAGGGTAGAAAATTCACACACCAGTTTCTGTGGTCAGACCTGTGCCCTGTCAATTTGCTTGCCAGAGATTTGATGTGCAAACTGAAAATAAGTTTAATCTCCTGCTATAATGGCATCACAATCACGCAATCTGACTATGATTATATGATGGTGAAATATAAGCCCGTGACTCCAGCTCTCGCTTACGGGTGGAAGCTGGAGTAGGGGCCGCTTGTTACAGAATTTATACAAGCGACTCGCAACTGCATGCCTCCAGGTGTCTGTTTTATGGCTCCTGGAGAGTTGAGTTGCACATCTCACTTTTCTCTGCATGGCCCTGATGACAGTTATGAGGAAGAATGGTGCAGAACCGAAAATGATTTACTAACTGTGACATGTATGTTTTGGAGCTCCACATTTGCTGCGCTTGCGATTTCTCTCACTGATGAGCAAAGAAACATGTTTACTATGGATGCATCCGTCCCACATGTTCCCCTGGCAAAAGCTCACAGCTGCCAGTGGGAAGACATGGGAGAATTTATGCACCGGTGCTACCGCGCTTGCGATTGGGAATGTAGTTGTCACAATGGAGAGTAATTCCTCAGATTAGCAATAGGTAGATCTCAGCTTCCCAATTCCAATTAAAGTCAAAAACACAAAAATTACAGGAGAGGAACAAAGTTCTATGCCAGCTGTTTTATTGAACAGTGTAGCTCAGCAAAACAGAGGGAAAAGCAAAGCTCCCCTAGGGTGTTCGCAATAAGCGCATGCAGGTAGGGACCAACCCCACGGACAGACAGCAGGAAAAAGCCCAGAGGGCTGTCCCCGGCCCCCTTTTAAAGGTACCAGTAGTCCCACCTCCTGCTGCTGAGTAACTTTCCCACGCACCCAGGAGCAGGTGCAGGGTCAAATGCCGGCCAGAGTTCACACCTGGCGCTGGCTGAACGCCCGGTCCAAAGTGACACCCCTAGGTTAACCCTTTGCTTTACCCTCTGACAATAGGTCACAACATGGTCAAAGGTCACACATTAGTACAGCAAATAGCATAGTTTATAAAAGATAATTATGATAATTATGTGAATAATACTTAGCCTAACTACATCAAATACATGAGTTAAATGCATAACATAAAAATAAAACACTCCAGTGTAAGTTTATAGTGTGTGTGTGTGTGTACAGGACAGTGATTTCATTATGTTGGTCTCTCTGCATGAATGTACTGCATGAAAAGCATTTATCTGTGAGTGTGTGTGTGTGTGTGTGTGTCACCGCGTGCCTAAAACTCCACATGAACGTTACAATATATATATTCAGATAGATATATGAGAACAAAAATCAACCACCTTAGATAGATATATAAGAACAAAAATCAACCACCTTAGATATATAGGTATGCATGTCATACAAAAAATCCACTACATTCCCCCCTGTGGTACCCAGAGGTACCACCTAAAAACCCCATAATATGAAAAAACAAAAATGGTGAGTATCTAACTACGGCGTGTGCTGTTTTTTTTGCTAACATACTTTAAAGCAAGCTCCTTACATAGTTTAATGAGTAGACAAGATAATCAACAGCAGGTGCTAAGCAAAGGCGACATGAAACACATAAAATCCAACCTGCCATGGCCATAGTATTGTTCATCCACAATTGCAGAGCACCTTGCATAACACACTGTGATTGTCATCAATTATGATAGAATTCAAAATAAGAAAGATCAACTAATAGATATATGTTAACTGCTAATTAAGGCATAGGGTGTATAAGTAAGACACATGAGATGAATATATATTCCAAGTTACATATTATGCATAATCACAGTATATGGCATCATTCAAGCCAGACTTTCAGTCCGTTCATGGCCTTACTCCCCACCCACTGAGTGGCGTGCAGGAGCACTTTCTCCACCAACTCCCTTAGTAGCCATGAGCTGGTCATTGACCACCTGAAGCCTGACATTTTCAGCAGTGAGTCTCTGGATCTCTTTACTCTGGGCTCCAATGGTGTGAAGGGTTTCAGACAACTTGCGAGTGATGAAGTTGGAATGATCTTCCTGACCTTTCACTTGCTTTCGTAGTTCAGCCACCTCTCGCATCAGATCAGCATTCCTCTCAGTGCAGCGGGCATTCTCAACTCTCACCTCACCCAACTCGTGGGTGCTCCTCTCCCAAGCCCGCTCCCACGCATCGTTTTGGCGAATGAGATGATGGGCATATTGCTCTGTGGTCTGCAGGGCGGTTGCATACATCTGCTTGCGTTGAGCATACTGACAGCGGGCATTGTAATTATTTCTTTTCCTTTTGATCTCCTGGGCCCAGCTCGTAGGCAGCTTTCGAATTTCTCTTTGGAATTCAGGCTTGGGGAGTTGCATAAGGTGTTCTTGCACAGTGGAATCAGCAACATCTCCCCACGCTGTCACTGTAGACTCAGCTGCCCTTCCCTGGACAGGGGTGTTAGAACGTGTAGACCCTTCATCACGTCCGGAATGCTCATAGGTCATGCTGGCAGTGGACACGGGGCTAAGTGACAGAAGGTCGACGATCGGAGGTCTGTATGGGCTCTGAGAGTGGCTTGGCCCCGGTCTGGGTGACCTCTGAGACTCTGGAATTGGCGTTAGGGCCCTGGGAGTAGGCGGTGTTGAGGATCCAGGATAGACAGGAGACTGTGGCGGTGTCATCAGTGATCTAGGTGCGCGTGGCTCTGGAACTAGGGTCCAGAGAGGTGCCCTCTGTGGCTCTGGCTGGCCCCCCTGGGCGGATGCAGGATGAATGGATGCCAACCGCTGAAGCCAAAACTTCCCCACTTTAACGTCGGGCGGGACCTCTGGCTGGTTGGCTGCGGATGGGCGCCACAAGGGTCTCTCCGGTGATGAACTGGTCCCAGGCCTAGTAGGGCTGTCTGAATACTCTATCTTCACTCCTGATTCTGCCATTACTGTTTATCTATGTAACATAAAGCACAAAATTAGACACGTCCCACACATAAATGTTCTCGTCCCAGTTACTATACTCCCTTTTTTTTGAACTAATCAGTATTCATTGATTACATACTTTTTATTTTTACTCTTTTTTTTAACTTTTAACTTTTTACTTAATTTCTTTAATTTTTACTACGGTGTCACTCTGGAAGGGGTGAAGACATCACAACCCACATTTTGTGCAGGGATGTTAGAGGGAACCCCATAAGGCGGTTCCTCAACTGGGCCATTGTCATCTACGCCCCCACTCCCCATAGCTATATAAGCCAACAAGTCATCAAATGATTCATAATGAGTCATATCAGCATAATTTGGTCCTTGCTGGGGCTCCTGAGGAGACGATTCCACTGCTACTGTGAAATCCACACTTTGGTCTATCCGGACAGGAAACTGCGTCACTGCCTTCAAGGTCTTGGCGATCAGTATCTTAATCAAAGGAAACACACAACAGGTTAGCAACATAAGTATTAATAGGATTATGCCTATGGCTATGCCTATCGACTTAAGTAACTGAAGAAGTGATAAACTCTGAAACCACTCCCATACAGAGTAAGACGAGGAATTCCAATTAGAGTGTTTAACATGGTCATTTCTTATCCTTTTTAGGTTTTCCAAGACCTTTGTAATGTTTCCCGCCTCCCCTGTGTGCATGGGAATGGCTGTACAGCAATCATCCCCAAATCTATCACAAACACCCTGCTCCTCGGCTAGCATAGTTTCAATCAAAAGCCTGTTTTGCAGTGTCATTAATGACGTGGCATGTAATTGCTCACTAACTCCCTGGAGGGCTGCAATAGTCCAATTCAAAAATCTTTGTTGGTTATACCATAAATAATTTATCCACCTTGAATTTTTGGCTATGTATTGAGCATTTACAATCGTGCCAGCAATAGGTATAGACCCTGCTACTTGGCCGGACACAATCCACGCCTCCCCTATAGCCTGATGTTCAGCTGGAACTCCTTTAACCATGCGGTCGGCTGTAACGTAAATGTCTGCATGTTCTTCCCAAGGGAATTGTGAAGCTGCTTTGGCGTCTTTTTTAATCCTTTTTAAAACCCCATTTTCTTCTTTGTCTGCAAAATGAATCACATAAATTTGACCCGTTAACATGACTGGGGCACAAATGCCTTTCCAATTTGGCACTAGAACAGATCTAATTCGTCTGTCTTCTTCACACATCCAAAACACGTCTGCTAATGGATAGGTACCATTTGTTAAACTATAGACATGCAACCACTGGGCATAGGACTTATTATGCCCTACAATATATACATCTGGTCCTGATCCTCCTGCTCCACTAACAACTCTAGCACATTGCATTTTAGCTCGACTAGTGGTGTTACATACTTTCATGCTCCAAGTTTGTTTACTGCGGGGAAAAAGATACTTATGATATTCACATTGAATTAATTGGTTGGCCATTTCTACAGTGTCATTCCACAGGATGCTCTCATGTTCTAATCCTGACGCTAAGCAGAAGGGGAACACCGTGTTTACTGCTACATGAACTACCGGTGGTATCTGATATTGTTTAGTGTTGCTCAACCGCAGAGGGCATCCTCCTAACTTTTCCTCCACACACTTGCCTTTACGTTTTAAACCTTTAGAGGTTTGCTTCCTTCTACAGTATGGTTCCAGTGTATGGGCCTTCCATAACACGCAGTGAGCAAAACAATGCCTTCCTGGGGAAACTAAGCATTTCTCCACTCCTTCAAACGGGATCGGCAATACTTGAGGTATTTTGCGTTTATGGCAAACTATACAATCCTGCTTTTCCACTAGCTTAGCTGAAAATTTCAACCACTGATAAAAAACATTAGATTCTAGGGTTGTCGATTTTAAGCTAGTCAGCGGGGTGAGCTGTTGAGTCACTCCTCGCTTCTGCCTATCAACCACTATCACCCACGGAGATGCTCTCCTCACGGTAATTACCTTCCCATTATAAACATTTACACAATGCCCAGGAGCACATATGACTTGTGATGTCACCATCCCCTCCCCGTCACACCGCATGCTCCTTGCATAAGCTTTTACCTGCAGTCCCCTGAAGTCGGAGACCATGATCAAACCATATTCATCAGATTTTACGTATGTCAGTGTAACTTTCTGCCTCATGGGCAATTTACCTTTTTCTGCTGCTACAACGGCTACAGCTGATAAGCAGTCATGTAACCACTCCTGTTTTTGGTTGCTTTTAACTCCTACAGGTCCCATTATCTTCCCTTCGCTGTATAAACATATTATACCCAACCAAGCTGTGAAAGCTATCAACATAATTTTTAAGTTTATAACATTCCCCCCCCCTTGGACCTGGTCCACACCAGCCTGACACTCCCTGCCCTGCATCAAATTCCTCTCTACCTGCTTCATTTTCCCTCTGCTACACTTACCGCTCACCCTCTGTCTCTGCCCACCGATTAAACCCCTTTTCAGTATTAAAATATCCCTACTTGCTAAACCACTCTTTTGAGGAACTATTTTAACTAGGCTTCTGTCTGGACCAGTTAACTTTCAGCTGGTAGAGCCCCCCCCTCTTCACTACACAGGTGCTCCTGGTGGTCGGGAGGGGTCCCCCCTGTGGTTTGAATCACTACAGCTGTGCCTCGCTGCCAGTCTCTGAGATCTCCTGATTCCCTGTGGGGAGGTGGCACCGTCCCCTTCGTGCGGCTGCGACGTCACCCGTGGGGCGGCTTGGCCTGCCCCCTCCTCTGTCTCTCTGTTTTCTTGTGACGCTCCTGGCTCAGGCTGAGGTGCCTTGGTGCAGGAGGACAAATGAAACCATGCCCCCTTACCTGCAACTTTAACAGCTGTTGGAGTTGCTAGGATAACTGTGTACGGGCCTTCCCTTCTAGGTTGGTCCCACCTTCTCTTAATCACTTTCAAGTACACCTGGTCGCCTGGCCGTATGGTCAGCAGATGGTCAGGAATCTCTGCGTCTCGGTCCGCTGTGGCTCCTTTCACCTGTTGAAAGATAACTTTATGTATTCTAGTTAGTTGTCGCAAATAACTTCCCATTTCATTTTCTAATTGCTCTAATGAAGGGCCTTCATAAGGTCCTCGATAGTACGGAAGGGGCATCGGCCTTCCTGTGAGGAGCTCATGAGGGCTTAAACACATAGTTCTGTTAGTTTGAGATCGCATACACATAAGAGCCAAAGGCAAAGCTTGCAACCAACTTAGCTTTTCTCCACTTCCTTTTACCACATCTGCTATAATTTTGGTGATTTTCGCCTTAATAATTCCATTCTGCCGCTCCACACTTCCCTGTGACTGAGGATGATACACACACCCAAACTTCTGTTTTATGCCCAACAGTTTCAACATCACTTGTATGACTTGAGAAACAAAGTGTGGCCCGTTATCAGAAGAAATGGTGTCCGGTAACCCAAATCTAGGAAAAACCTCTCTACTCAAGAACTTGGCAACAGACTTATGGTCTGGTGCACGGGTGGGTGTTGCTTCCACCCACCTACTGAACCTGCACACTACAACAAGAACATATCTCATCCCTTCTCGCCTATTCTCCATCCCCATGTCAATAAAATCAATCACTAGATGTCGAAACGGTCCATCCGGGGGTGGGATATGTGCCAAAGGTGCTGAAAAGCTTTTTCTCACATTATTTTTTGCACATATTTCACACTCGTTCAAAATCCTGTTTACTTCTGCTATCAAAAGGGGAGACCACCACGCCTCCTGCAACCTCTTAATAACTTCCCTCCTGTGGCAATGATCCACTCCATGCGCTTTCCGTACAGCTATAGGCAATATGGAGGATGGCATGACAAACTGACCCTGCTCGCTTCTCCACAGCCCTTCATGTGGAGGGCTGGTACTTCTTATTGCACCTCTCCTTTCCCATAACCTTTTTTCTTGTGGATCTACCTTACTCTGAGCCTCAATGAGTGATTGCAGTGTCACCAATGGTGCTTCCTGTGACTCCTGTAACAACAATGGTGCCATTTTGTCTCCTGTAGCTGCCTGCTTAGCTGCGTCATCTGCTAAGTTATTCCCTTTAGCAATCAAGGTGTCTGTCTTCTGATGGGCAGGGCATTTGATTACTGCCACTGCACTGGGAAGCTGCAAAGCCTCTATTAATTGTGCTACAGCTTCTCCATGTATCACTGGTGTGCCATCAGCTCTTTGAAAACCTCTTTGTTTCCAAATGTTAGCACTGACATGACACACTCCATATGCATATGCTGAATCAGTGTAGACATTAAGTCTTTTACCTGCTGCCAGCTTACAGGCTGCAGTCAAGGCCTTCAATTCTGCTAACTGAGCAGAACACGGCTGATCAACCTTCTGCGTCTGCAATGTGGTGAAACCTGAATTGGCAGGATTAAGCTGAACGATGCCGTATCCCGCATGGCATCCCTTTTCATCTCTGAAACAGGACCCATCAACAAACAATGTTAAATCAGCTGTAATAGGTTCATTAAACAAATCTTCTCGTGCTCGCATAAATTTATCAGTTTGTTGCAAACAATCATGGGGAATCCCCTCATCAGGTAGCATCATTCTAGAGGCTGGGTTGACAGTATTACACCTTTGAATAGTCAACTCTGGAGCAGACAGAATTACCTCATATCCAGTCCGCCTAGCCTGAGTGATAACAAATCTCGGGCTGGAGAGCAACGCATGCAGCTGATGTGATGTGTATAGGACGACCGGATGACCCATAGTTAAAGAGGCTGCTTTTTGAAAAGCAAATGCAGCTGCTGCCAACCCCTGATAACAGGGTGGAAGGCCAGCTTCAATGTTATCCAGCTTTGTGCTGTAATAGGCTAAAGGTTGCTTCCCTATAGGTGTATCTTGCATCAATACAGCATTAGCATAGCTCCCTCTGTTGGCTACATACAGGTGAAAAGGTTTTGAATAATCTGGATTACCCAGTGCTGGGGCAGACTGCATGTCCCCCTTCAGTGCCTCAAAGGCCGCAGCTGCTTCTTCTGTCCACTGCAGCTCAGATTTGCAGTTATTCTGTCCTGCAACCCTTATCAGGGCTCGCAGGGGAGCTGTTTTAAATGCATAATCACAAATCCAAGGCCGACTGTATCCCGCCATGCCCAGAAACGAAAGCATGTGCCCCACCGTTTGTGGTTTAGGGGCTTTGACCACAGCTTCTATTTGAGATGGAGCAATTAGTTTTTTCTCTCCTCTCAGCTGTCTTCCTAAATATTCTACTGATTGTTGGCAAAACTGAATTTTATCTTTACTCACTTTGTGTCCTCCCTCCGCCAGTACGGATAAGACAGCAATAGAATCTCTCTCACACTGCTCCTTAGTTGGACTACAGATCAACAGATCATCAGCGTACTGCAAAACGACACTTGGGACGCTTAAGTGTTGCAAATCTTGGGCTAAAACCCGATTAAAAATACTAGGGCTCTGAGTGAACCCTTGTGGAAGACGTGTGTATACATACTGCTGATTCTGGTATGTGAAGGCAAAAAGATACTGAGAGTCAGAGTGCAATGGAATGCTGAAAAAAGCTGAGCACAAATCAATTACTGTATACCACCGTGTGTCAGGTGGAATGTTGGAAAGCAATGTGTGAGGGTCGGGAACAACTGGTGTTTCAGATTCTACTATAGCGTTAATAGCTCTGAGATCATGCACCAATCTGTAATCTTTAGAATTTGGCTTCTGAATTGGACAGATAGGTGTGTTACATGGGCTGGTTGCTTTAATTAATACACCAGCCTTTTCCAACCCCTCAATTATAGGTTTAATACCTTCAATGGCATGTGGCTTGAGTGGATATTGCTTAATGTATGGCAACTTAATTTCAGGCTTCAGTTTTACTTTTACTGGTTGAGCTGACCTTACTTTCCCCACATCAGTTTTGTTTATTGACCACAGCTGGGCAGGAACCTGCTTCAGCAGGTGTTCATGTTCTGCAGACAAAGGCATTAAAGTAACAGGCCTTTCATTTAGCATTACTTTAGTTGCAACACTCTCATCACTATTTTTCATAGAGATTCTGACAAACTGTCTATCTTTGGATAGATAAATCAATTTATTCTCTGTAGGCTCCCATTCTGGTACCTGCAGAGCCTGCTTTATCATAGGCCCCAACTCATGAGATTCGTGTCCCTGAGCAATCAAAAGAGTGATATGCGGCACAGAGTTTTGCACTTGAAACCAGTCTTTTAATTCATCAGGGAGGGTTACTGCTGCTGCCGCTCCTTGTGGGCCAATGTAAATATCTTCACTGGTTATGAGAAATGGCTTTTTATTAAGCAGTTCATCCCAGCAGGCTTCATAATCCTTAAAGCGGTGATTTCCGTCGAAAAGCAATGTGCAATGTAACGGCAGCCGGACTTCCTCCACTTCACCCATCTGTGTCTGCACCCAGATTTTCCACTTTGTCCATTCCTGCTTCAGCATGGATTCTTCAGGTGTTAGCTGCAGCCAATAGACTAGAGGCTGCATCAGACGTTCAACCTCTTTTTCAGTTTGAGTTGGCATCATTCTATGTATTTCTTCCTGTGGAAAATCCACATACAGTCCATCAGGGGTGCACATTATTTTTGCTTTTAAAGGGCACAAAATATCTCTTCCCATAAGATTGATTGGGGTGTCGGCTGAATACAACAAAGGTGCAACAATTGATTTTCCTGATACCATCATTGGAACTGGCTGGGTGAGGGGTATCACTTGTGTTTTTCCAGAGAAGCCTACTGTCTTAACTGATGCTGAAGAGAGGGGGAGCCCAGCACCTTCAGTTCCAATACATGAATAGGTCGCACCTGTGTCCACCATAAATGAATATTCGTGTCCCTGTATTTCTACAGGTATGATGGGCTCATTTGATGAATTTAATGACACCACAGGTAGCTCCATCTCCCCCTCAGGCTCCTCCGGACACCCCTATAACCAGTTTGCTGAGGGCCCTGTCCAAGGATTAACAGGGCAATCCCGTTGCAAATGTCCAGGTTGGTTACAGCTCCAACATATGATGTCTCCTTTAGGCACATTGCTCTGCTGCGGGTTAGGCTGGGTGAGCCTAAACGTTGGTAATTCAATTCAATTCAATTCAATTTTATTTATATAGCGCCAAATCACAACAAAAGTCGCCTCAAGGCGCTTTATATTGTACAGTAGATAGCACAATAATAAATACAGAGAAAAACCCAACAATCATATCATATGACCCCCTATGAGCAAGCACTTTGGCGACAGTGGGAAGGAAAAACTCCCTTTTAACAGGAAGAAACCTCCGGCAGAACCAGGCTCAGGGAGGGGCGGCCATCTGCTGCGACCGGTTGGGGTGAAAGAAGGAAAACAGGATGAAAGACATGCTGTGGAAGAGAGACAGAGATTAATAACAGATATGATTCGATGCAGAGAGGTCTATTAACACATAGTGAGTGAGAAGGTGACTGGAAAGGAAAAACTCAATGCATCATGGGAATCCCCGGCAGCCTACGTCTATTGCAGCATAACTAAGGGAGGATTCAGGGTCACCTGGTCCAGCCCTAACTATATGCTTTAGCAAAAAGGAAAGTTTTAAGCCTAACCTTGAAAGTAGAGATAGTGTCTGTCTCCTGAATCCAAACTGGAAGCTGGTTCCACAGAAGAGGGGCCTGAAAACTGAAGGCTCTCCCTCCCATTCTACTTTTAAATACTCTAGGAACAACAAGTAAGCCTGCAGAGCGAGAGCAAAGTGCTCTAATAGGGTGATATGGTACTACAAGGTCATTAAGATAAGATGGGGCCTGATTATTTAAGACCTTGTATGTGAGGAGCAGGATTTTGAATTCAATTCTGGATTTAACAGGAAGCCAATGAAGGGAAGCCAAAACAGGAGAAATATGCTCTCTCTTTCTAGTCCCTGTCAGTACTCTTGCTGCAGCATTTTGGATTAACTGAAGACTTTTCAGGGAGTTTTTAGGACATCCTGATAATAATGAGTTACAGTAGTCCAGCCTGGAAGTAATGAAGGCATGAACTAGTTTTTCAGCATCACTCTGAGACAGGATATTTCTAATTTTAGAGATGTTGCGCAAATGGAAGAAAGCAGTCTTACATATTTGTTTAATATGTGCCTTGAAGGACATGTCCTGGTCAAAAATGACTCCAAGGTTCCTCACAGCATTACTGGAGGCCAAGGTAATGCCATCCAGAGTAAGGATCTGCTTAGATACCATATTTCTAAGATTTTCAGGGCCGAGTACAATAACCTCAGTTTTATCTGAATTAAGAAGCAGGAAGTTAGCGGCCATCCAGGTCTTTATGTCTTTAAGACATTCCTGCAGTTTAACTAATTGGTGTGTGTTACCTGGCTTCATGGATAGATAGAGCTGCGTATCATCTGCATAGCAGTGAAAATTTATGCTATGTCTTCTAATGATGCTACCTAGGGGAAGCATGTATAATGTAAATAGAATTGGTCCTAGCACTGAACCCTGTGGAACTCCATAATTAACCTCAGCATGTGAAGAAGACTCTCCATTTACTTGAACAAATTGGAGTCTATTAGATAGATATTGTCCTCCTCTCCCTCGTCCTCTCCTTATCAATCCTCCTCTCATCGCCTCCCTGCCTCGTCCACGACCCTGTGGGTATGAGTTTTCACCCTGATTCACGTACACATGTATAGCAGGCAGGGCAGGCCCAGTTTGAGCAGGAGAGTTACTGATGTGTGTATGTGCTGATGAGGCAGCAGGCTGGAAAACTGTCTGAGCCTGTGGGGGAGGCGTGGCATAGTTCTGAGATGGAGTAGCTGCTATCACTGGGGCTTGTGTCTCAGTTAGTGTGGTTATCAGCGGGGCCTGTGTTTTAGTTTTCTCCTTTTTGTTTTTTGTCAGCTCTCCCAACTGTAGCTGTGTTAATTTATTAGTCAGGTGTTTATTGGTCTCTTCCTCTCGTTGTTTCTCTTTTCTGTGATAATTCACATGATGTACTATATGCTCCACAAACAGTGGCCAGTCCATCTTACTCAGGCCCACCACTTGCTCTAATTTTTGCTGCACTGGAGCAGGCAATCCCTTTTTCACCATACTTTTGAATAAGGCCTCTGTAGATTTATTGGCATTCCAGGCGCTTCCCGTCTCATCCTTCCATTTACGCTGAAAAGCATGCAGCCACTTAGAGGGACACTCCTCATCTTTCAAAACCTCCCCCTCTAAACTAGAGGGGTCTCCATCATCAGGATATTGTTTCCTCAGCGCCTCCCACAACACAGTACGATGCATCCCCATATTTACATCATCCAGCAGATTGCTTTGGCAAACTCGACCCAGTTTAGCATTGTCAAAGATGTTTACTGTTGCATGCTTACCGACTACCTTCATTAGGAGGGCTTTAATATCTCCCAAGGCCAGGGTCACTCCAGCTGTACTTTCCTCAAGTGCTGTTATCCATTTGCCTGCCCCTTGTGAAAGGTCAGGCAGTCTCTCAGCCAGTCCCACCATGTCCATGAATGACCACGGCACATATGTTGAGACCCCTCCTTTCTTCATGATAGGGCACATAGGGGCTCCATACCCCTCATCACTCCCCTGCTCCAGCCATGCTGCTTCCGGATCCTTGTGATTTTGAAAATCATGTGGCAGACTGCTTGCTCTGTGCACCATCCTTCCACTCCGCAGCCGCATTCCTCTGTCATCCTCCCTCACATGGCCTTCGTTCTCTCTCCTTTCCACCGGCTGACCCCTGGAAATGGCGTCTTGTAGGCCTATGATATCTGTCAACAAAGGCCGACTTGAAACAGTATCATGAGGTGAGAAACAAGCCGATGCGGCTGTTTCCTTTTCTCTGGGAGGATTATCTGTTATTGTTCCCACCAATTCTATTCTCCTGATTGCGGGCCCTGTCTGTCCTGGTACAGGGGCCTCAAAGGTGTGACGCTTCACATGCTTTGTTTTCTCCTGATTACTTAATCCTTGTGAATGTCTATTTATCAGCTGATCCAGCCGTACAAGTGTCTCTTCTAGCAGAACTGTAGTGTTTAACTCTTTCCGATGTGAAACCTGTTCGCTTTGTTGCTGCATTTCGTGTGGCTTATCTCTTTTGGTTAGGGGGTGCAGCATTTCCTGAGTCTGAGGTGCTGCTGACTCTGCTGCAGTTTTATTCCCAGGTAGAGATGTGGCCTCATTGCGACTCAGCTCTGTCCTATACCAAGGTTCAACTTCATCAGAATAACAGGTGCCAGTGGAGCACTCACTTTCTTCTCCATCATGTCTCCAATTCTCTCCTCCAACACCATTGCGCTTATCCTTTAGGGTGACAGTGAGTCTTCCTGTTAATTCACAGTCCACATCTTGTGTGCCATCACTAATTACAGCTTGCTCAGAGGACATGTGTCTCAGAGGATACTGCCCCGCTTGTGAATGTTGATTTGTGTGTGTGTGTGGTGGAGGCCTCTCTGGCCACAAAGGGGCCGACGGAGACACCTGTGATGACTCAGAAATCTCATTTTTCCCTTTTGATGACACACTTTTGTTTTCCACAAGCTTCTGCCTCAATTTAGCACCCTCTTGTCTAAACCACCCCAAAACCTCTCGCTCCTTTAATCTTTTATTTTCTTGCTTACGGGTTTTTTGGAGGTCAGTGGCCACTTTCTTATGTATGCTTAGCTCCACCTCTTCACAACATGCCATATTAAAGGTACCATTTGGGGGCCACTGATGTGCCCCTGATGTTCTACTATGCCACTTACGCATACATTTTAAAATCCTCCTCCTTTGACTCGGGTGTCGTTTTATCACCCGGTCCTTAGGGCTATAACCTGCCCCACCTTCTTTGCTCTGACTGACTCCCATGTATCACAATTCACACACCCGAAAATAAATGTATTTTATTTTATTTATATATTTATAATTTATTGATTTTTCTTTTCTTTTTAAAACACTTCTTTCAACTAAATTTGGATGAGATGTTATGTTTGTGACTTATTAAACCAGCACGCTTATCTATTTTACTACGCTCTCCTCCTCTCGGAATGTCAGGACACAGTCACAAATTTGTTACTTTCTTACTTTTTACCCAGCACTCCCAAGCGAGCACTGGCTTATTGTTGCTACGGCAACGGCACAGGGAAGTCCCACACAATCCGCCCCACACTGGGCAAGCCCGTTTTTTAATTTTTGTTTTGAACTCCAGATCCTCTTACAGATTTTATTGTAAATAGGCGAAACGGTTGCCAGAGCCTCAGGTTGATCAGCTGTGCACTCACCACCCTTTACCAGCTATTTTCCATACACACCATTCCATGCAAATAGGTTAATCAATATCTTTTATTTTTCATTTATTTATTGATTTCATTTAAATCACTTCCTACCAAAATTCGGTTTGATTAACTTTATGCCATGCCATCCACCACTCGCATTCTGTTGCTATTATCTCGGCTATCTCTTAGAATTACTGTTAGTCTCATTATTATTTCTTTACTATTTTAGTTATTTGCAAGTAGTAGTGCTTATACTTTCCTTTCTCTTCCCTCCTTTTTTTTAGAGCTCTATTTTCTATAACCTTACAGTTATTTTATTCTGTTTTTATACCTTGTTATTATTTTTACTCATCTGATTCTATTCGTTCCCTATTTACCGATAAGTACTTATTTACTCCACTCTACTCCAATTTTGTCAACACAATATTAGTTTATTTAACCCTGTATCTTCTTACTCAAGACATTAAAGGGTTTAATCCCAATTTTGACAATGATTTTCTTTTTCCCTATTTTTCACACAAACCTTGAGAGTAAATCTTCCTTTTTTTTCACCTTTACTTCCCCTAGTTATTTGCCGACCTCCCTCTCTAATCTTCCTCACATACTTTAATTATGACTTTTAACACCCCCCTTGGCCGAATATCTGTCCCACAATGAGCTGCTCAATTTTTTTTTTAACACCTTGTCTAATTTAACATCTCTTTTACAACGTTGTATTACCTTACCTATTTTCCCTTTTTTCTAATTTATGAATCAAAACCCATCCCCTCACGCGTGTTCCTTTAACTCATATTTACAGCCATACATTAGTTATATTTATAGATTAATATTAAGCAATATTTACAGCAACAAGAAACTATACTCTAAACTACTAATCAGCAATATTTACAGCAGCGAATATACTTAAAGGTTAGTAACAGCTATTTACATATTTACACTTGGGCCGAAGGTGTCGCCTTTCATTCCGCGACGCGCGCATTTCATCTAGCCCGTCCAGACCGGTGGACTCAAAAGCCCTCAGATCCCTACTGTGAGCCCCAAGTCCCCGCGTTACTGGCTAGGAATTTATCCCCAAAAATCCCCCAAAGCCCGAGCAGTCCTGACTACCTAGCAATTCACTTGGGTCAACCAGGTTAACCAATTAAATGGTTAACCTAGTTAGCCTGTATCACCTTATCTACTTAAATGGATAACTAGGTTTCCAGCGGTAACCACCTTGGGGGTGCCGACATATATTTCGCTTTTCATCACTTTTATCACTTTTCATCACTTTTCATCACTTTTCATCTTTTTACTTCTGCGCAACTTACACACACACACTAACAAGTCTATCCTTCAGCTTCGACACTAAAGAATAACAGAACAAACTCCCCCAAGAACTATAACCCACAACAAAACAGAAAGCAACAGATCCCACTTAGCGCACACTCCCTCACGGCTCAGCAGTCATCAACCCAAACACAGGTCAAGACAGATAACCTCTTTACACACACAGCAGCTCCCACTCGCAGCCACACACACACTTCCGCGCCGTGGTTCACAGCAAAGTTACACATAGATCCCAGCATTAAACTCTGCTCCTTCCTGTCTCCAATATTAAAAATTTTAACAATGTAACAATTTTAACTCTCCAATTACAAAGGACAATTTTAATGTTCTTTTTCAAGGCGAGGCGAAAGTATACCTTGAACCCGGGCGGAACCCCCTCAGACAGCACTCAGACAGCACCAATTGTTTTATGCAGAAAAAGCTCTGCTTACCTTATCTTATGCGGCCGCTTGGTGCTCTCTGGGTGCGCAGAGTGGCAACAACGCCCAAGGTCCACGGCTGACGCCTCCAACTCCTTGTCCCTTCGTCCGGTCGCCAAATTGTAGTTGTCACAATGGAGAGTAATTCCTCAGATTAGCAATAGGTAGATCTCAGCTTCCCAATTCCAATTAAAGTCAAAAACACAAAAATTACAGGAGAGGAACAAAGTTCTATGCCAGCTGTTTTATTGAACAGTGTAGCTCAGCAAAACAGAGGGAAAAGCAAAGCTCCCCTAGGGTGTTCGCAATAAGCGCATGCAGGTAGGGACCAACCCCACGGACAGACAGCAGGAAAAAGCCCAGAGGGCTGTCCCCGGCCCCCTTTTAAAGGTACCAGTAGTCCCACCTCCTGCTGCTGAGTAACTTTCCCACGCACCCAGGAGCAGGTGCAGGGTCAAATGCCGGCCAGAGTTCACACCTGGCGCTGGCTGAACGCCCGGTCCAAAGTGACACCCCTAGGTTAACCCTTTGCTTTACCCTCTGACAATAGGTCACAACATGGTCAAAGGTCACACATTAGTACAGCAAATAGCATAGTTTATAAAAGATAATTATGATATTAATGTGAATAATACTTAGCCTAACTACATCAAATACATGAGTTAAATGCATAACATAAAAATAAAACACTCCAGTGTAAGTTTATAGTGTGTGTGTGTGTGTACAGGACAGTGATTTCATTATGTTGGTCTCTCTGCATGAATGTACTGCATGAAAAGCATTTATCTGTGAGTGTGTGTGTGTGTGTGTGTCACCGCGTGCCTAAAACTCCACATGAACGTTACAATATATATATTCAGATAGATATATGAGAACAAAAATCAACCACCTTAGATAGATATATAAGAACAAAAATCAACCACCTTAGATATATAGGTATGCATGTCATACAAAAAATCCACTACAGGAACCTACAGAGGATCCCACAGTTTTGTTTTCTCGAGAAATGAAAGCCTACAGAAAAACCATGACATATACAGTCCATTGTGTCCGCTCAGTTGAGCTAGTGAACATAGCTGTCTCACACTGTCTGCTTCAAACGACACCTCCTCTAAACTCCCCACACCCCCTGCTCACAGAGGTGCCTGACAGCCTGTGGGCCTCATCTAAGTATGATGTAGGCCTAATTAAAGATTGTGAGCCTGTGGTAATCACTCCAAAGTCCTCTTTTAGACCATGCCAAAGACAATATCCTCTGAAACAGGAAGCCATAGAGGGAATTACTCCTGTGTTTGAATCCCTGTTAAAGGCTGGAGTAATTATCCCATGCCCCACCTCTCCGGTTCGCACTCCACTATTCCCTGTGAAGAAAATCAGAGGACCAAATGAGCCTGTTGAGTGGCGGTTTGTGCAGGACTTACAAGCTGTGAACAAGGCTGTGATCCCCAGAGCCCCCGTGGTTCCCAACCCCCACACTATTTTGTCCCAAATACCATCTGATGCTATGTGGTTTACTGTTGCTGACCTGACTAATGCATTCTTCTCTGTTCCAGTTCACCCAGATAGCCAGTTCTGGTTTGCTTTTGAGTTCCAGGGAAAGACTTACACATTCACTCGGTTGTGTCAAGGCTACTGTGAGTCCCCCACGATTTTGAATGCTGCCTTAAGAGACTCCCTGTCAGACTTGATCCTCTCCCAAGGCACAGTGTTACTTCAATATGTCGATGATCTGCTACTGTGTGCACCCACACAAGAGCAGTGTCTGGCAGATTCTCTCACTTTACTGACACATTTGCATCACAAGGGCCACAAAGCTAGTAAGTCAAAACAGCAGTTTTGTAAAGAGCAAGTCACATTCTTAGGGCATGTGATTTCTTACAACTCTCACCAGATTTCCTCCAAGAGGGTGGAAGCTGTGATGACCATTCCAAAACCCCACACCAAAAAACAGATGATGTCATTCCTAGGAACCACATCATACTGCCGCAATTTCATTCCACACTACTCCTCTGTGGAGGCTCCACTTACTGCGCTCATTCATGGTGCAAGTCTGTCAGCCAATGATCGCATTTCTTGGACACCAGAGGCTGAAGCTGCCTTCACTTCCTTGAAACAGCTGCTGCAAACAGCGCCCGTTTTAGCGCTTCCAGACCCATCCAAACCATACACACAAATGGTGGATGAAAAGAATGGTTTCATGTCTTCTGTTCTTTTACAGCAGCATGGTGATTCACTTCGCCCGGTGGGTTATTACTCTTCCAAGCTTGACCCAGTAGCTGCAGGACTGCCTGGATGCCTACGAGCAGTAGCTGCGTGTGAGAAGGCCGTGCTCGCCTCACGTGACATTGTAGGGTACTCTCCTCTGACAGTGCAGGTACCCCATGCAGTTTCTCTCATTTTGCTGGAGCAGAAAACTTCACACCTTTCTGCAGCTCGCTGGCTCAGGTACTCTTCCATACTGCTTGACATGCCCAACATCACAGTGAAACGATGCACAACACTTAACCCAGCCACTCTTCTCCCCACGCGAGAGGATGGTGAACCACACAGCTGCACTGCTGTATTGGGTGAAACTTGTACACCTCGGATTGACTTGTTAGATGTTCCCATCGAGAACTCTGACATAGTGTTATATGTAGATGGCTCTTCCTCACGTGATTCATGTGGAACTAACCGGGTGGGTTTTGCTGTGTGTTCTGATCATGCCACTCTCGTTTGAGGCTCATTGCCCAGACACTTCTCAGCACAGACTGCAGAACTTGTGGCGCTCACAGAAGCCTGTAAACTTGCGGAGAGTCAGTCGACCACCATCTACACTGACTCTCGCTACGCGTTCGGTGTGGTGCATGATTTTGGCGCCTTGTGGAGGCACAGAAAGTTCCTGAAATCTGATGGGAAGCCCATCCTCAATGCTAACCAGGTAGCAGCGCTTCTGGATGCCATCCTCCTGCCTGCTCGCATTGCTGTAGTGAAGTGTGCAGCACACACAGGTAAAACTGATTCTGTCTCCCAAGGAAATGCAGCCGCCGATGCAGCAGCCAAAGCAGCAGCCGAAGGAGGCCTACCCTTCCAACTTGTCTTGGCACCACTGTCCACAACTAACTAACTAACTAAAAGCCCTCCTCTCAGAAATCATTCCCAGGTGGGGTATCCCGGGGAAAATCATAAGTGATAATGGTACTCACTTTGTGAACCAGGCATTGAAGGAGATCAGCAAGCAACTAGGTTTCAAATTTCAAACACACTGTGCATATCACCCACAATCTGGAGGTGCTGTGGAGAGAATGAACGGCTCCTTAAAATCCAAGCTGGTAAAGTGCTGTGAATAAACTGGCCTCACATGGCCAAAAGCACTTCCCCTTGTGCTGATGTATGTGCGCACGCGAACCAGACCTCCAGTACACCTCAGCCCTTATGAGGTGTTGTATGGACGAGCCGCCAGAGTGGGGGCAGAACCCCCCAAATGGACTGGCATGTCAACAGAAGTTGTGCAACAGCGAAATGATTGTGTACTGTCAAAATCTCTCCAGGACTCTCTCGCAGGTACACCGAGCAGTAAAAGCAGCCCTGCGCAGGCCAGCAGAAGGACCCCTGCACCCGTTCAAACCAGGAAACTGGGTGCTAGTGAAGGATTTCAGGAGGAGACACTGGAAGGCGAAGCGGTGGCTGGGCCCATTCCAAGTCCTACTGATCACACAAACAGCGGTGAAGGTTGGAGAACGAGTTACTTGGATCCACGCCAGCCACTGTAAGCTGTTTGGAGGAGAACCACCCAGAACGAAGGAGCGACTAGAAAAGACAAACGGGGCAGAATAATCCCCGCACCTCATTCAGGCAGTAGGCAGTCTACCTTCTACCTGCAACAATGCAACAAGCCAGGAAGCAGCTCATCACTGGGGTAGCTCTGATGCCTTTTAGTGGGCTGATGATCGCCCTCTGGTGGAGCCTCTAGAGAGATCAGCAGCTGAACACCATGCCAACATCCAAGGAGGTTCGTGCAACAGAAGGAGCAACCCACGAGCCACGGTGGGTCCTCTGTGCTGCACTTTCATTCCAAACCAACACAGCCTCAGATGACACTGTAACCAGAGCCTTGGAAGGTTTGTGAAAACTGTCATCCAAAACGACAGAGGACTCCGGCATCAATAACCCCTTAGACGGGTGGTTAAACAGACAGTTTGGGAAGTATAAGGCCATAGTGATGTCGTTGCTAATGTCCATAGCCACTTTTATTGCCATTCTCACATTGTTGTCTGATCCCATGCCTCCGAACCCTATTGAGTAGATTAATCACAGTGGCACTGACAAAAGAAAGCGAATCTCCCAAATTGCAGCTTCCCCTATTGCAGGCTGAAGATTACATTGATGATAGCAAAAGCGAGGATGATTGTGATGAGTGAAATTATTTTCCTGACACTGTAAGAATGATGCATATTGTGAAACCTTTTGAGTGTGCAATATTGCTGATGTAATTAACAGAATGTTAGGAAGAGAAATCCTTGGTACTAATGATTGAGAAGCAATCAAGAGGGTGGGAACTGTTGTGGGATTTCTCTTTAGTGTATTGTCCTTTAATGTATTGAAATGCTTTCATGTTACTTAGTTTAGTATGTCTGGTTCACACCTCATTCACGCTGGGAAACAGACGGTGAGAAACTGGTGAATGTCTCCCAGGATGCGGAAGCTCACACAGGAAGGCTTGACCCCAAAGTGGGGGAGATTCACACAGGTGATGGAGAGTCTGTCTGTTTAGAGCCAAGGTGTGAACTGCAACTGTAAAAGCCCTTTGTTCTGTGACTGTGTATAAAAAGGACCTGAAATGTTCATTGTTAGAGACGACTTTCATTGCCCCCTGACTGACGTCCCTCCTCATGCATGAGATAGCTGAAATAAAGGTGTTGTTACAACTCATCCCGTCTGCAGGCTTTGATAATTAAATTTTCACAACAGGTGAATCTGGCATCGATATTTGACATCAATATAGATAGGCTGGTCTGGCATTGATATTTAACATCACAGTAGAGAGGCTGGTCTGGCATTGATATGTGACATCACAATAGAGAGGTGAAACTGGCATTGATATTTAACATCACAATAGAGAGGTGAATCTGGCATTGATATTTAACATCACAGTAGAGAGGCTGGTCTGGCATTGATATGTGACATCACAATAGAGAGATTAATCTGGCATTGATATGTGACATGACAATAGAGACGTTCGTTTGACATTGATATGTGACATAACAATACAGAGGTGAATCTGGCATTGATATTTAAAATCAATGATGAGAGGCTGGTCTGGCATTGATATGTGACATCACAATAGAGACGTTCGTTTGACATTGATATGTGACATCACAAAATAGAGGTGAATCTGGCATTGATATTTAACATCAATGTAGAGAAGTGAATCTGGCATTGATATGTGACATCACCATAGAGAGGTTAATCTGGCATTGATATGTGACATCACAATAGAGAGGTTCGTTTGACATTGATATGTGACATATAAATAGAGAGGTGAATCTGGCATCGATATTCAACATCAATGTAGAGAGTCTGGTCTGGCATTGATATATGAATTCACAATAGAGAGGTGAATCTGGCATTGATATTGAACATCACAGTAGAGAGGTTCGTCTGACATTGATATGTGACATCACAATAGAGAGGTGAATCTGGCATCGATATTTGACATCAATGTAGATAGGCTGGTCTGGCATTGATATTTAACATCACAGTAGAGAGGCTGGTCTGGCATTAATATGTGACATCACAATAGAGAGGTTCGGTTGACATTGATATGTGACATCACAATAGAGAGGTGAATCTGGCATTGATATTTAACATCAATGTAGATAGGCTGGTCTGGCATTGATATGTGTTATCACAATACAGAGGTGAATCTAGCATTGATATTTAACATCACAGTAGAGAGGTTCGTCTGACATTGATATGTGAGATCACAATAGAGAGGTGAATCTGGCATCGATATTCAACATCAATGTAGAGAGGCTGGTCTGGCATTGATATATGACATCAGAATATAGAGGTTAAACTGGCATTGATATGAGACATCACCATAGAGAGGTTAATCTGGCATTGATATGTGACATCACAATAGAGAGGTTCGGTTGACATTGATATGTGACATCACAATAGAGAGGTGAATCTGGCATTGATATTTAACATCAATGTAGATAGGCTGGTCTGACATTGATATGTGACATCACAATAGAGAGGTGAATCTGGCATTGATATTTAACATCAATGTAGATAGGCTGGTCTGGCATTGATATGTGTTATCACAATAGAGAGGTTCGTTTGACATTGATATGTGACATCACAATAGAGAGGTGAATCTGGCATTGATATTTAACATCACAGTAGATAGGCTGGTCTGGCATTGATATGTGACATCACAATAGAGAGGTGAATCTGGCATCGATATATGACATCACAATATAGAGGTGAATATGGCATTGATATTTAACTTCACAGTAGAGAGGTTCGTCAGACATTGATATGTGACATCACAATAGAGAGGTGAATCTGTCATCGATATTCAACATCAATGTAGAGAGGCTTGTCTGGCATTGATATGTGACATCACAATAGAGAGGTGAATCTGGCATTGATATGTAACATCACAGTAGATAGGTTCGTCTGACATTGATATGTGACATCACAGTAGAGAGGTGAATCTGGCATTGATATGTGACATCACAGTAGATATGTTCGTTTGACATTGATATGTGACATCACAGTAGAGAGGTGAATCTGGCATTGATATGTGACATAACAATAGAGAGGTGAATCTGGCATTGATATTTAACATCAATGTAGAGAGGCTGGTCTGGCATCGATATGTGACATCACATTATAGAGGTGAATCTGGCATTGATATTTAACATCAATGTAGAGAGGCTGGTCTGGCATTGATATATGACATCACAATATAGAGGTGAATCTGGCATCGATATATGACATCACAATACAGAGGTGAATCTGTCATCGATATTCAAGATCAATGTAGAGTGGCTTGTCTGGCATTGATATGTGACATCACAATAGAGAGGTTCGTTTGACATTGATATGTGTCATCACAATAGAGAGGTGAATCTGGCATTGATATTTAACATCACAATAGAGAGGCTGGTCTGGCATTGATATGTGACATCACAATAGAGACATTCGATTGACACTAATATGTGACATCACAATAGAGATGTTCGTTTGACACTGATATGTGACATCACAATAGATACGTTAGTCTGACATTGATATGTGACACCACAATAGAGAGGTTAATCTGGCATTGATATTTAACATCACAGTAGAGAGGCTGGTCTGGCATTAATATGAGACATCACAATAGAGAGGTGAATATGGCATTGATATTTAACATCAATGTAGATAGGCTGGTCTGGCATTGATATGTGACATCACAATATAGAGGTGAATCTAGCATTGATATTTAACATCACAGTAGAGAGGTTCGTCTGACATTGATATGTGAGATCACAATAGAGAGGTGAATCTGACATCGATATTCAACATCAATGTAGAGAGGCTGGTCTGGCATTGATATATGACATCAGAATATAGAGGTTAAACTGGCATTGATATGAGACATCACCATAGAGAGGTTAATCTGGCATTGATATGTGACATCACAATAGAGAGGTTCGGTTGACATTGATATGTGACATCACAATAGAGAGGTGAATCTGGCATTGATATTTAACATCAATGTAGATAGGCTGGTCTGGCATTGATATGTGTTATCACAATACAGAGGTGAATCTAGCATTGATATTTAACATCACAGTAGAGAGGTTCGTCTGACATTGATATGTGAGATCACAATAGAGAGGTGAATCTGGCATCGATATTCAACATCAATGTAGAGAGGCTGGTCTGGCATTGATATATGACATAAGAATATAGAGGTTAAACTGGCATTGATATGAGACATCACCATAGAGAGGTTAATCTGGCATTGATATGTGACATCACAATAGAGAGGTTCGGTTGACATTGATATGTGACATCACAATAGAGAGGTGAATCTGGCATTGATATTTAACATCAATGTAGATAGGCTGGTCTGACATTGATATGTGACATCACAATAGAGAGGTGAATCTGGCATTGATATTTAACATCAATGTAGATAGGCTGGTCTGGCATTGATATGTGTTATCACAATAGAGAGGTTCGTTTGACATTGATATGTGACATCACAATAGAGAGGTGAATCTGGCATTGATATTTAACATCACAGTAGATAGGCTGGTCTGGCATTGATATGTGACATCACAATAGAGAGGTGAATCTGGCATCGATATATGACATCACAATATAGAGGTGAATATGGCATTGATATTTAACTTCACAGTAGAGAGGTTCGTCAGACATTGATATGTGACATCACAATAGAGAGGTGAATCTGTCATCGATATTCAACATCAATGTAGAGAGGCTTGTCTGGCATTGATATGTGACATCACAATAGAGAGGTGAATCTGGCATTGATATGTAACATCACAGTAGATAGGTTCGTCTGACATTGATATGTGACATCACAGTAGAGAGTTGAATCGGGCATTGATATGTAACATCACAGTAGATAGGTTCGTCTGACATTGATATGTGACATCACAGTAGAGAGGTGAATCTGGCATTGATATGTGACATCACAGTAGATATGTTCGTTTGACATTGATATGTGACATCACAGTAGAGAGGTGAATCTGGCATTGATATGTGACATAACAATAGAGAGGTGAATCAGGCATTGATATTTAACATCACAGTAGATAGGTTCGTCTGACATTGATATGTGACATCACAATAGAGAGGTGAATCTGGCATCGACATTCAACATCAATGTAGAGAGGCTGGTCTGGCATTGATATGTCTTATGACAATACAGAGGTGAATCTGGCATTGATATGTGACATCAATGTAGATATGCTGGTCTGGCATTGATATTTAACATCACAGTAGAGAGGCTGGTCTGGCATTAATATGTGACATCACAATAGAGAGGTGAATCTGGCATTGATATTTAACATCACAATAGAGAGGCTGGTCTGGCATTAATATGTGACATCACAATAGAGAGGTGAATCTGTCATCGATATGCAACATCAATGTAGAGAGGCTTGTCTGGCATTGATATGTGACATCACAATAGAGAGGTTCGTTTGACATTGATATGTGACATCACAATAGAGAGTTGAATCTGTCATCGATATTCAACATCAATGTAGAGAGGCTGGTCTGGCATTGATATGTGACATCACAATAGAGACATTCGAATGACACTGATATGTGACATCACAATAGAGACGTTCGTTTGACACTGATATGTTACATCACAATAGATACGTTAGTCTGACATTGATATGTGACATCACAATAGAGAGGTGAATCTGGCATTGATATTTAACGTCAATGATGAGAGGTTCGTCTGACATTGATATGTGACATCACAGTAGAGAGGTGAATCTGGCATTGATATGTGACATCACAGTAGATATGTTCGTTTGACATTGATATGTGACATCACAGTAGAGAGGTGAATCTGGCATTGATATGTGACATAACAATAGAGAGGTGAATCAGGCATTGATATTTAACATCACAGTAGATAGGTTCGTCTGACATTGATATGTGACATCACAATAGAGAGGTGAATCTGGCATCGACATTCAACATCAATGTAGAGAGGCTGGTCTGGCATTGATATGTCTTATGACAATACAGAGGTGAATCTGGCATTGATATGTGACATCAATGTAGATATGCTGGTCTGGCATTGATATTTAACATCACAGTAGAGAGGCTGGTCTGGCATTAATATGTGACATCACAATAGAGAGGTGAATCTGGCATTGATATTTAACATCACAATAGAGAGGCTGGTCTGGCATTAATATGTGACATCACAATAGAGAGGTGAATCTGTCATCGATATGCAACATCAATGTAGAGAGGCTTGTCTGGCATTGATATGTGACATCACAATAGAGAGGTTCGTTTGACATTGATATGTGACATCACAATAGAGAGTTGAATCTGTCATCGATATTCAACATCAATGTAGAGAGGCTGGTCTGGCATTGATATGTGACATCACAATAGAGACATTCGAATGACACTGATATGTGACATCACAATAGAGACGTTCGTTTGACACTGATATGTTACATCACAATAGATACGTTAGTCTGACATTGATATGTGACATCACAATAGAGAGGTGAATCTGGCATTGATATTTAACGTCAATGATGAGAGGTTCGTCTGACATTGATATGTGACATCACAATAGAGAGGTGAATCTGGCATCGATATTAGACATCACAATAGAGAGGTGAATCTGGCATTGATATTTAACATCACAGTAGAGAGGTGAATCTGGCATTAATATGTGACATCACAATAGAGAGGTGAATCTGGCATTGATATTTAACATCACTGTAGAGAGGTTCGTGTGACATTGATATGTGAGATCTCAATATAGAGGTGAATCTGGCATTGATATGTGACATCAAATTAGAAACGCGAGTGTGGTATTGATATGTGACATCGAAACAGAGAGGCGAATCTGGCATTGATATGTGACATCACAATAGAGAGGTGAATCTGGCATTGATATGTGACATCACGGTAGAGAGGTTCATTTGACAGTGACATGTGACATCACAATAGAGAGGTGAATCTGGCATTGATATTTAACATCAATGTAGAGAGGCTGGTCTGGCATTGATATGTGACATCACAATAAAGAGGTGAATCTGGCATTGATATGTGACATCACAGTAGAGAGGTTCGTTTGACATTGACATGTGACATCACAATAGAGAGGTTAATCTGGCATTGATATGTGACATCACAATAGAGAGGTGAATCTGGCATTGATATTTAACATATACAAGTAGAGAGGAGAATCTGGCATTGATATGTGACATTAAAATAGAGAGGAGAATCTGGCATTGATATGTGACATCAAAATAGAGAGGTGAATCTGGCATTGATATTTAACATCACAATAGAGTGGTTCGTCTGACATTGATATGTGACATCACAATAGAGAGGTGAATCTGGCATTGATACTTAACATCAATGTAGAGAGGCTGGTCTGGCATTGATATTTGACATCACAGCAGAGAAGCGAGTCTGGCATTGATATGTGACATCACAATAGAGACGTTCGTTTGA
Organism: Pelmatolapia mariae; assembly: GCF_036321145.2. NCBI lineage: Eukaryota > Metazoa > Chordata > Actinopteri > Cichliformes > Cichlidae > Pelmatolapia > Pelmatolapia mariae. The sequence goes on along the minus strand of NC_086238.1, from coordinate 30,513,675 downwards.
CATTGATATGTGACATCACAATAGAGAGGTGAATCTGGCATTGATATTTAACATCAATATAGAGAAGTGAATCTGGCATTGATATTTAACATCAATGTAGAGAGGCTGGTCTGGCATTGATATATGAATTCACAATAGAGAGGTGAATCTGGCATTGATATTTAACCTCAATGTAGAGAGGCTGGTCTGGCATTGATATATGAATTCACAATAGAGAGGTGAATCTGGCATTGATATTTAACATCAATGTAGAGAGGCTGGTCTGGCATTGACATATGAATTCACAATAGAGAGGTGAATCAGGCATTGATATTTAACATCACAGTAGAGAGGTTCATCTGACATTGATATGTGACATCACAATAGAGTGGTGAATCTGTCATCGATATTCAACATCAATGGAGAGAGGCTGGTCTGGCATTGATATGTGACATCACAATAGAGAGGTGAATCTGGCATTGATATGTGACATTACAATAGAGAGGTGAATCTGACATTCATATTTAACATCAATGTAGAGAGAGTGGTCTGACATTGATATGTGACATCACAATAGAGACGTTCGTTTGACATTGATATGTGACATCACAATATAGAGGTTAATCTGGCATTGATATGTGACATACCAATAGAGAGGTGAATCTGGCATCGATATTTAACATCACAGTAGAGAGGTTCGTCTGACATTGATATGTGACATCACAATAGAGAGGTGAATCTGTCATCGATATTCAACATCAATGGAGAGAGGCTGGTCTGGCATTGACATGTGACATCACAATAGAGAGGTGAATCTGGCATTGATATTTAACATCAATGTAGAGAGGCTGGTCCGGCATTGATATGTGACATCACAATATAGAGGTGAATCTGGCATTGATATTTAACATCACAGTAGAGAGGTTCGTCTGACATTGATATGTGACATCACAATAGAGAGGTGAATCTGTCATCGATATTCAACATCAATGTAGAGAGGCTGGTCTTGCATTGATATGTGACATCACAATAGTGAGGTGAATCTGGCATTGATATGTGACATCACAATAGAGACGTTCGTTTGACATTGATATGTGACATCACAATAGAGAGGTGAATCTGGCATTGATATGTGACATCACAGTAGAGAGGTGAATCTGGCATTGATATGTGACATCACAATAGAGAGGTGAATCTGGCATTGATATTTAACATCAATGTAGAGAGAGTGGTCTGACATTGATATGTGACATGACAATAGAGACGTTCGTTTGACATAGATATGTGACATCACAATAGAGATGTTCGTTTGACATTGATATGTGACATCACAATAGAGACGTTCGTCTGGCATTGATTTGTGACATCACAATAGAGACGTTCGTTTGACATTGATATGTGACATCACAATAGAGAGGTGAATCTGTCATCGATATTCAACATCAATGGAGAGAGGCTGGTCTGGCATTGATATGTGACATCACAATAGAGAGGTGAATCTGGCATTGATATTTAACATCAATGTAGAGAGGTTCTTCTGACATTGATATATGACATCACAATAGAGAGGTGAATCTGTCATCGATATTCAACATCAATGTAGAGAGGCTGGTCTGGCATTGATATGTGACATCACAATAGTGAGGTGAATCTGGCATTGATATGTGACATCACAATAGAGACGTTCGTTTGACATTGATATGTGACATCACAATAGAGAGGTGAATCTGGCATTGATATGTGACATCACAGTAGAGAGGTGAATCTGGCATTGATATGTGACATCACAATAGAGAGGTGAATCTGGCATTGATATTTAACGTCAATCTAGAGAGAGTGGTCTGACATTGATATGTGACATGACAATAGAGACGTTCGTTTGACATAGATATGTGACATCACAATAGAGATGTTCGTTTGACATTGATATGTGACATCACAATAGAGACGTTCGTCTGGCATTGATTTGTGACATCACAATAGAGACGTTCGTCTGGCATTGATATGTGACATCACAATAGAGACTTTCGTTTGACATTGATATTTCAATTCAATTCAATTCAATTTTATTTATATAGCGCCAAATCACAACAAAAGTCGCCTCAAGGCGCTTTATATTGTACAGTAGATAGCACAATAATAAATACAGAGAAAAACCCAACAATCATATCATATGACCCCCTATGAGCAAGCACTTTGGCGACAGTGGGAAGGAAAAACTCCCTTTTAACAGGAAGAAACCTCCGGCAGAACCAGGCTCAGGGAGGGGCGGCCATCTGCTGCGACCGGTTGGGGTGAAAGAAGGAAAACAGGATGAAAGACATGCTGTGGAAGAGAGACAGAGATTAATAACAGATATGATTCGATGCAGAGAGGTCTATTAACACATAGTGAGTGAGAAGGTGACTGGAAAGGAAAAACTCAATGCATCATGGGAATCCCCGGCAGCCTACGTCTATTGCAGCATAACTAAGGGAGGATTCAGGGTCACCTGGTCCAGCCCTAACTATATGCTTTAGCAAAAAGGAAAGTTTTAAGCCTAACCTTGAAAGTAGAGATAGTGTCTGTCTCCTGAATCCAAACTGGAAGCTGGTTCCACAGAAGAGGGGCCTGAAAACTGAAGGCTCTCCCTCCCATTCTACTTTTAAATACTCTAGGAACAACAAGTAAGCCTGCAGAGCGAGAGCGAAGTGCTCTAATAGGGTGATATGGTACTACAAGGTCATTAAGATAAGATGGGGCCTGATTATTTAAGACCTTGTATGTGAGGAGCAGGATTTTGAATTCAATTCTGGATTTAACAGGAAGCCAATGAAGGGAAGCCAAAACAGGAGAAATATGCTCTCTCTTTCTAGTCCCTGTCAGTACTCTTGCTGCAGCATTTTGGATTAACTGAAGACTTTTCAGGGAGTTTTTAGGACATCCTGATAATAATGAATTACAGTAGTCCAGCCTGGAAGTAATGAAGGCATGAACTAGTTTTTCAGCATCACTCTGAGACAGGATATTTCTAATTTTAGAGATGTTGCGCAAATGGAAGAAAGCAGTCTTACATATTTGTTTAATATGTGCCTTGAAGGACATGTCCTGGTCAAAAATGACTCCAAGGTTCCTCACAGCATTACTGGAGGCCAAGGTAATGCCATCCAGAGTAAGGATCTGCTTAGATACCATATTTCTAAGATTTTCAGGGCCGAGTACAATAACCTCAGTTTTATCTGAATTAAGAAGCAGGAAGTTAGCGGCCATCCAGGTCTTTATGTCTTTAAGACATTCCTGCAGTTTAACTAATTGGTGTGTGTTACCTGGCTTCATGGATAGATAGAGCTGCGTATCATCTGCATAGCAGTGAAAATTTATGCTATGTCTTCTAATGATGCTACCTAGGGGAAGCATGTATAATGTAAATAGAATTGGTCCTAGCACTGAACCCTGTGGAACTCCATAATTAACCTCAGCATGTGAAGAAGACTCTCCATTTACTTGAACAAATTGGAGTCTATTAGATAGATATGATACAAACCACTGCAGTGCAGTACCTGTAATACCTACAGCATGTTCTAATCGCTCTAATAGGATATTATGGTCGACAGTATCAAACGCTGCACTGAGGTCTAGCAGGACAAGCACAGAGATGAGTCCACTGTCAGAGGCCATAAGAAGATCATTTGTAACCTTCACTAAAGCTGTTTCTGTGCTGTGATGAGCTCTGAAACCTGACTGAAACTCTTCAAATAAGCCATTCCTCTGCAGATGATCTGTTAGCTGTTTGACAACTACTCTTTCAAGGACATGATGTGACATCACATCAGTGATGCGAATCTGGCATTTATATTTGACATCACAGTAGAGAGGCTGGCTTGGCATTGATATGTGACATCACAATAGAGAGGTGAATCTGGCATTGATATTTAACATCAATGTAGAGAGGCTTTTCTGGCATTGATTTATGACATCACAATAGAGAGGTGAATCTGGCATTGATATGTGACATCAATGTAGATTTGCTGGTCTGGCATTGATATTTAACATCACAGTAGAGAGGCTGGTCTGGCATTAATATGTGACATCACAATAGAGAGGTGAATCTGGCATTGATATGTGACATCACAATAGAGAGGTCAATCTGGCATTGATATTTAACATCAATGTAGAGAGGTGAATCTGGCATTGATATTTAACATCAATGATGAGAGGTTCGTCTGACACTGATATGTGACATCACAATAGAGAGGTGAATTTGGCATTGACATGTGACATCACAATAGAGAGTCGAATCTGGCATTGACATGTGACATCACAATAGAGAGTCGAATCTAGCATTGAAATGTGACATCACAATAGAGAGTCGAATCTGGCATTGACATGTGATATCACAATAGAGAGGTGAATTTGGCATTGATATTTAACATCACAGTAGAGAGGTTCGTCTGACATGGATATGTGACATCACAATAGAGAGGTGAACCTGGCATTGATATTTAAGAACACAGTATAGAGGTTCGTCTGGAATTGATATGTGACATCACAATAGAGAGGCGAGTCTGGTATTGATATGTCACATCACAATAGAGACTCGAATCAGGAATTGTTATTTGACTTCACAATAGAGAGGCGAATCTGATACTGATATTTCACATCACAACAGAGAGGCGAATCTCGCATTCGTATTTGATATCAGAAAAGAGAGGCAAAACTAGCATTGATATGTGACATCACATCAGAGAGGCGAATCTGGCATTGATATGTGATATTTAACATCAATGTAGAGAGTCAGGTCTGGCATTGATATGTGACATCACAATAGAGAGGTGAATCTGCCATTGATATGTTACATCACAATAGAGAGGGGAATCTGGCATTGATATTTGACATCACAACAGAGAGGCGAATCTGGCATTGATATGTGACATCACAGCAGAGATGCGAGTCTGGTATTGATATGTGACATCACAGCAGAGACGCGAGTCTGGTATTGATATGTGACATCACAGCAGAGACGCGAATCTGGTATTGATATGTGACATGACTGCAGAGACGCGAGTCTGGTATTGATGTGTGACATCACAGCAGAGAGGCAAATCTCACATTGATATTTGACATTACAATGGAGAGGCGAATCTGGCATTGCTATGTGACTTCACAATAGAGAGGCGAATCTGGCATTGATATTTGACATCAAAATAGAAAGGCCAATCTGGTATTGATATGTGACATCACAATAGAAGTGCGAATCTGGTATTGATAATTGACATCACAGCAAGGATGTGAGTCTGGTATTGATATGTGACATCACATCAGTGACACGAATTTGGCATTGATATGTGACTTCACAATAGAGAGGCGAATCTGGCATTCATATGTCACATGACAATAGAGAGTCGAATCTGGCATTGATATGTGACTTCACAATGGAGAGGTGAATTTGGCATTGATATTTAACATCACAACAGAGAGGTTCGTCTGACATTGACATGTGACATCACAATAGTGAGGTGAATCTGGCATTGATATTTAACATCACAGTAGAGAGGTTCGTCTGACATTGATATGTGACCTCACAATAGAGAGGCGAATGTGTCATTGATATTTGACATCACAGCAGAGACGCGGGTTTGGTATTAATATGTGACATCACATCAGAAATGCGAATCTGACATTGAAATTTAACCTCAATGTAGAGAGGATGGTCTGGCATTGATATTTAACATCACAGTAGAGAGGTTCGTCTGACATTGATATGTGACATCACAATAGAGAGTTGAATCTGGCATTGATATTTAACATCACAGTAGATAGGTTCGTCTGACATTGATATGTGACATCACATTAGAGAGGTTCGTCTGACATTGATATATGACATCACAGTAGAGAGGTTCGTCTGGCATTGATATATGACATCACAGTAGAGAGGTTCGTCTGGCATTGATATTTAACATCACAGTAGAGAGGTTCGTCTGACATTGATATGTGACATCACATTAGAGAGGTTCGTCTGTCATTGCTATTTGACACCACAGCAGTGAGGCGAATCTGGCATTGATATTTGACTTAACAATAGAGAGGTGAATCTGGTATTGATATTTGACTTAACAATAGAGAAGTTAATCTGGCATTGATATTTGACATCAGAACAGAGAGGCGAATCTGGTATTGATATTTGACATCTCAATTGAGAGGAGAATCTGGTATTGATATTTGACATAACAATAGAGAGGCGAATCTGGCATTAATATTTGGCACCATCATAGTGAGGAGAAGCTGGCATTGATATTTGATATCACAATAGAGAGGCAAAACTGGCATTGATATTTGACATCACATTAGAAACGCGAATCTGGCATTGATTTTTGACATCACAGCAGTGAGGCGAATCTGGCATTGGTATTTGAGATCACAATAGAGAGGCGAATCTGGCATTGATATTTGACATCACAGCAGTGAGGCGAATCTGGCATTCCTATTTGACATTACAGCAGTGAGGCGAATCTGGCATTGACATTTGACATGACAATAGAGAGGCAAAACTGGCATTGATATTTGACATCATAATAGACAGGAGAATATGGCATTGATATTTGACATCACAGCAGAGACGAGAGTCCGGTATTGATATTTGACATCACATGAGAGACGCCAATCTGGCATTGATATTTGCATCACAGAAGTGAGGCTAATCTGGCATTGATCTTTTGGCATCATAATAGAGACGAGTATCTGGCATTGATATGTGACATCACAACAAACAGGCAAATCTCGTATTGATATGTGACATCACGATAGAAAGGCGAATCTGGTATTGATAATTGACATCACAGCAGAGATGCGAGTATGATATTGATTTATGACATCACAGCTGAGAGAAGAATCTGGCATTGATTTTTGACAAAACAATAGAGGGATGAATCTGGCATTGATATTTGACTTAACAACAGAGAGGTTAATCTGGCATTGATATTTGATATCACAACAGAGAGACGAATATGGCATTGATATTTGACATCACAACAGAGAGGCGAATATGGCATTGATATTTGACATCACAATAGAAAGGTGAATCTGGTATACATATCTGACATTACAATAGAGAGTTGATTCTGGCATTGATATTTAACTTAACAACATAGAGGTGAATTTGCCATTGATATTTGACTTCACAATAGAGAGGTGAATCTGGCATTGATATTTGACATCACAACAGAGAGGCGAATATGGCATTGATATTTTACATCACAATAGTGAATTGAATCTGGCATTGATATTTGACTTAACAATAGAGAGTTGAATCTGGCATTGATGTTTAACATCACAGCAGAGAGGCGAGTCCGGTATTGATATTTGACATCACATGAGAGACGCCAATCTGGCATTGATATTTGACATCACAGCAGTGAGGCGAATCTGGCATTGATATTTGACATCATAATAGAGAGGATAATCTGGCATTGATAATTGACATCACAATAGAGAAGCGAATCTCGCTTTGATATGTGACATCACAGTAAAGAGGTGAATGTGGCATTGATATTTGAAATCAGAAGAGAGAGGCGAATCTCGCTTTGATATGTGACATCACAACAGAGAGGCGAATCTGGCATTGATATTTGACATCACAGCAGTGAGGCGAATCTGGCATTGATCTTTTGGCATCATAATAGAGACGAGTATCTGGCATTGATATGTGACATCACAACAAACAGGCAAATCTCGTATTGATATGTGACATCACCATAGAAAGGCGAATCTGGTATTGATAATTGACATCACAGCAGAGATGCGAGTATGATATTGATTTATGACATCACAGCTGAGAGAAGAATCTGGCATTGATTTTTGACAAAACAATAGAGGGATGAATCTGGCATTGATATTTGACATCACAACAGAGAGGCGAATCTGGCATTGATATTTGACATCACAACAGAGAGGCGAATATGGGATTGATATTTGACATCACAATAGAGGTGAATCTGGTATACATATTTGACATTACAATAGAGAGTTGATTCTGGCATTGATATTTAACTTAACAACATAGAGGTGAATATGATATTGATATTTGACTTCACAATAGAGAGGTGAATCTGGCATTGATATTTGACATCACAACAGTGAGTTGAATCTGGCATTGATATTTGACTTAACAATAGAGAGTTGAATCTGGCATTGATGTTTAACATCACAGCAGAGAGGCGAGTCTGACATTGCTATTTGACATCACAATGGAGAGGAGAATCTGGCATTGATATTTGACATCACAACAGTGAGTTGAATCTGGCATTGATATTTGACATCACAATAGAGAGACGAATCTTGCATTCATATTTGACATCACAATAGAGAGGCGAATCTCGCATTGATATTTGACTTAACAATAGAGAGTCGAATCTGGCATTGATTTTTGACTTAACAATTGAGAGGTGAATCTGGCATTGATATTTGACTTAACAATAGAGAGTCGAATCTGGCATTGATTGTTGACTTAACAATAGAGAGGTGAATCTCGCATTAATATTTGACTTAACAAGAGAGAGTTGAATCTGGCATTGATATTTGACTTAACAATAGAGAGGCGAATCTGGCATTGATATTTGACATCACAATAGAAAGGCGAATCTGGCATTAATATGTAACATCACAATAGAGATGTGAATCTTGCATTGATATTTGACATCAAAGTAGAGACGAGAAACTGGCATTGATATGTGACATCACAATAGAGAAGCGAATCTGGCATTGATATTTGACATCACCACAGAGAGGCGAATCTGGCATTGATATGTGACATCAAATCAGAGACGTGAATCTGGCATTGATATGAGACATCACAATAGAGATGTGAATCTTGCATTGATATTTGACATCATAATAGAGAGTCGAATCTGGCACTGATATTTGAAATCACAATAGTGAGGTGAATCTGGTATCTATATTTGACATCACAGCAGAGAGGGGAATCTGGAATTGATATGTGACATCACAATAGAGAGGCAAATTTGGAAGTGATATTTGACATCCACATTGTTATGTTAAATATCAATGCCAGATTCGCCTCTCTGTTGTGATTTCAAATATCAATTCCAGATTCGCCTCTCTTTTGTGATGTCAAATATCAATGCCAGATTCGCCTCTCTGTTGTGATGTCACATATCAATGCGTGATTCGCCTCTCTTTTGTGATGTCACATATCAATACCAGATTCGCCTCTCTATTGTTATGTCACATATCAATGCGTGATTCGCCACTCTGTTGTGTTGTCAAATATCAATGCCAGATTCGCCTCTCTGTTGTGATGTCACATATCAATGCGTGATTCGCCTCTCTGCTGTGATGTCAAATATCAATGCCAGATTCGCCTCTCTGTTGCGATGTCAAATATAAATGCGTGATTCCCCTCTGTATTGTGATGTTGTCAAAAGAAAATTGTACTTAGCAGTCAGTATAAGCTTTTAATGATATAAGTCTACATATGATAGAATACTGTATGATAACCTTTTGATGACTTTGACTGTTGTCCACTACAAGACCTGTTTCTGTTTTATAAATTCTTTCTCACAGCGATAAAAGCTGAACAAGCAGGAAGAGGAGAGCTGAACACTTTTATCTGCGCTCCCTAACAAGAAGAGGGGCCGCGTCCTTCTGAATCTCACAACACACACACATACACCTGAACCTCTCTTATCTTCACTCCCTACGCACTAACATGCCTCTGCCTATGAATAGACGTATTCACTGTTGTATTACTTTTGTATATAAATAAAGACCAGAGCGGTAACAGAGCGCTGATCACAGGGCCCCCACTCTGATGTGAGCGTTCTGTGACCGCCATTGCAAGTAAAGACTTGCAGTGTGTGTATCTCTTCACTCTTAGACTCTTAGCTGAAGAAGTGTCTTTAGAATAAATCTCTTCAGATGTCACATATCAATGTGTGATTCGCCTCTCTGTTGTGATGTCACATATCAATGCCAGATTCGCCTCTCTATTGTGATGTCAAATATCAATGCCAGATTCGCCTCTCCATTGTGAAGTCACATATCAATGCCAAATTCGCCTCTCCATTGTGATGTCACATATCAATGCCAGATTCGCCTCTCCTTTGTGATGTCACATATCAATGCCAAATTCGCCTCTCTATTGTGATGTCACATACCAATGCCAGATTCGCCTCTCTATTGTGATGTCACATATCGATGCCACATTCGCCTCTCCATTGTGAAATCACATATCAATGCCAGATTCGCCTCTCCATTGTGATGTCACATATCAATGCCAGATTCGTGTCTCTGATGTGATGTCACTGATCAATACCAGACTCACGTCTCTGCTGTGATGTCAATTATCAATACCAGATTTGCCTCTCTATTGTCATGTCACATATCAATGCCAGATTCGACTCTCTATTGTGATGTCAAATATCAATGCCAGATTCGCCTCTCTACTGTGTTGTTAAATTTCAATGCCAGATTCGCCTCTGTTGTGATGTCAGATATCAATGCCAAAATCGCCTCTCTATTGTGATGTCACATATCAATGCCAGAATTGCCTCTCTATTGTGATGTCACATATCAATGGGAGATTCGCCTCTCTATTGTGATGTCACATATCAATGCCAGGTTCGCGTTTCTATTGTGTTGTCAAATATCAATGCCAGATTCGCCTCTCTTTTGTAATGTCAAATATCAATGCCAGAATCGCCTCTCTATTGTGATGTCACATATCATTTCCAGAATCACCTCTCTATTGTGATGTCACATATCAATGCCATATTCGCCTCTCTGTTGTGATGTCAAATGTCAATGCCAGATTCGCCTCTCTGTTGTGATGTCACATATCAATGGGATAAGCGCCTCTCTATTGTGATGTCACATATCAATGCCATATTCGCCTCTCTATTGTTTGAAATGCCCCTAATGATCGGCCCAAAGCAAGAACCAGTTTACCGCGCGTACAAAATAAGGGACTTGGAAGCGCTGGTTAAACAGCTTCCACCCATAACAGAGGGAGGAGCAGCTTGGTTGAGGAAGTTAAGAACCTTAACAGAAGGGGAGGAGCTAGCCACTGGAGACTTCCGGGCGATAGCAGGAAGATGTATGCTAGGCAGAGGATTAGCAGACGTAGAGGAAATTGCTAACACCACAGCCTACCCAATTGACATGCCATATAACACGGTGGAAGACAAGCTAGCTGACGCAGTCCGTGAGAAATATATGATACCAAATTTAGGGTCCATACCAAAGATTTCCTGGGACCCCAAATACACCCCCAGATAATTTCTGGAGAGAGCTAAGCAAGCAAGCAAGCAATTTAAGGAACAATGGATGTCACAAACTGGCATACATCCAGGCCAGGAAGGAGAGCACAGAGCGTGGTTTCACGCAGCGGTGCTGAAGGGGCTTCCGGACAAAGTAACAACCGATTTAGAAAAGAACCCAGATTTTACAGTGGCAGACTCTACCCAGTGGGAGAGACACGTGGTCCATCGGCTCCAGTTGGAACAGGACGAGGCGAACAAACAACTAGAAGACGCACAGGCGCAACTGTTGAAGTTACAGCTGAATGAAGCCTGTAAGAAGCATAATTCTAAGAAAAAAGAGCGGAAAGAGGCCAACAAAACTATGATGATTGTAAAGCCCAAAGCTGATCCCGTGCCTTACTGGCCAGATCTTGATCCTAACCTTTATGACTCTGCCACTTACAGACCCAGCTCTGATCAAGCTGGGCAAACAAACTTTGAAGCACCGATATGTGGTCTCCCCACAAGTGCCTGTGAATCTGATGGGCAGAGACTTACTCATCAAACTGGGAGCCACTATCATGTGTTCTGATGGATTAACTGTGACTCTGCCAGGAGGAACGCCTCTCCCATGCCTGGAAACAAACTCAAAGAATCAGTACTTGATGCAAGACTGTGAACAACCCATAGCTGTCATTTACTGGGGGCGCCTGGTAAAAGAAGGCATTCTGAGACAATACCAATAATGGAAACCCTGGATCATGAGCCTTGCGGTTTATTCCCCGCCTCGCGATCCCTACCACGTCACTCTTTTCTACGATGATTTCTACGATGATGTATACCGGGAAGGTCATCAGGCAAAGGAACTGGGATCAATGGTCAAGCGGGCGCTGGATAACATTTGGTGGCAAAGCACCCAAATTCCAAATGTCTGGTATACACCAAAATGTAAAACGTACCGTATCACTTGTTTTGTCCAACGACGCAGTGATACTAGAACATCAACAAATATCGAGAACACATGGCAGGGAGAGAACGGATCACCCAGACGCAGTGGCGGAACTTTCGTAATTGGCTGACACTCTGTGGTCTACTGGACCCACAGATGTCGGCCTAGCCAATTGTTCGCCTGTTCTGTTCCAGCTCAAGTCAGAAACACCAATTTCACGACCACAGAATAAGCACAAACCTGAAGCAGAGGAAGGGATTGCTGAGACGATTGAAGGGCTGCTGAAAGTAGGAGTGCTTGAGCCCTAGCAATCCTTTTGGAACACACCAATTTTGCCGGTGGAGAAACATGGGACAGGGAAGTACCGAATGGCGCATGACCTCAGGGCCATTAACGCCATATTACGTACTGACACTGTGCCCGTACCTAACCCGTACACAGCTCTAACAGCCATTACATGGGACCAAAAGTGGTTCACATGCATTGACCTTGCTAACGCATTCTTCTGTCTCCCCTTACACGACTCACTCAGAGACATTTTCTCATTCACATACAGAGGTCGCCAGTATAGATACACACGTCTGCCACAAGGCTTTGCACTCTCCCCTGGCATTTTCAATCAGGTGCTCAAAGAGGCCCTGTCACGTTGTCAGTTGCCTGAGGGGTGTACACTGATACAGTATGTCAGGGGTGGGCAGGGGTGGCCCCGAGGGCCGGTGTCAGCCATTGGTGTGTGTAGATGCTCTGACCAGCTGGCCAGAAGCATGGGCTACTAAAAGGGAGGATGCTAAAAGTGTGATTAAGTGCTTAATCAATCATTATATTCCCAGGCACGGGTTTCCCAAGCGCATTAGATCAGACAATGGGACCCACTTTAAGAACCAAGACCTGGCGGAGGTGGAGAGGATGTTGGGAGTAAAACACAGGTTTGGGACAGTGTACCATCCTCAATCTCAAGGGAAAGTAGAGAGAATGAACTTAAACTTGAAAAACAAGTTGTCTAAAATTTGTGCACAGACGGGGCTAAATTGGGTTTCAGCCCTGCCAATTGCTCTAATGACTATAAGATGTTCTGTTAACCAATCCACAGGTTTCACACCCTACGAGCTGCAGACGGGAAGGCAGTTCAGAGCACCCTGGACAGCGGTCCCGGCGGAACCGAGTATCAAAAGTAACAGGTCTCATGTAGAATATTGGAATGAATTAAAAGCTCTTGTTTCGAGTTTCACAAAACAGGTTACGCCTGGAGTACACACTGTGGACAGGGCGACCTCTGAGGCAAAACCGGTGTGGCTGAAGGTCATCAAACGCAAGTGGAAAGAGCCCCGCTGGACCGGTCCGTACGAGGTGACTGCCCGGATGGCTACAGCAGTTCAACTGAAAGGAAAAGGCGACACCTGGTTCCACTGGTCGCAGTGTGCACTAGCAGACGAGAGCTTGGTGGAGGAAAACTTGTCTCCACCCAACACAGGTGTCAACGAAATACAGAGGCATAATAAATCCTCTCACCTGTGCAACGGGCCGACCAGCAGTCTACCTGGGAGGCTGAAGAAAGAAGAGGGGTATCGCAGAAAGTCGCCGCGCCAGCGAAAAGGAGTGGTAACAAATCAGTAACTCCAGAAAGGGGAGAAATTTCTAGCCAAAGTGCAAAAGAACACACAACACAATGCAAACACACGAATCAGAGATACGTAATGAGAAAAAACTTATTAAAATGTTCCTTACAACCACATGTTTATTATATGCAATAATATTGATCATGGCTGTGTGTTTTATTGTCTATATTTTGCAGAGCACCCAAGGCCACTTGTCCGAACACGGAGGCCAGTCCAGCACAGCACTTCCTGAGACATTAATTGCCGAAATGGGACCGTTGAGAAGACCAAAGCGCGAGGTGTCAGGTAAAGGGGATGAGTGCCTCCGCACATATAATGGCATAGAACTGGACTACGTTAAAGGGTCCACAAGCTCATTCACGTTTGACTTGTGTGAGGTCATTGAGTGTAAAGGGGCTAGTAGCAGCTGGAGGGGATATGATGTGTGGGTCTGTAATCACCCAATGATATGCACCAGGAGAGGGAGCCCTTATTCCAGTCCAGGGATCCATCGTTCAGGGGGAGTATATACAGCAGGGCAATGGTGTTCCTGGGATAACGTGGTAAGTTGGACAGGAGTAGGGTGGCAGCCTGAAGGGTTTAGCCAAGTTAAGCGGGAAGGATTTCGAAGAAGTGTTGCGGCAGGCCATATCCACAATAGGGAAGACCATCGAAGCTGCTGAGACAGCTGAGATAAACCCTGAAAATGATACTGCTGACCAGACTTGCCCTGTGGTAGGATCCACACAACTTGGAGCCTCACCTTCAGTCTTAACTGAACTGCCTCACCCTCCTGAACCCATTCAGGGCACATTCCAACGCCCCATGAGACCAAACTTGACACCTCAAATATTGAGCCCAACTGACCTCAACCCACCAGAGGTTCAGAAAATAGTAGTTGAGCATGTTGTCAAGAGTGTTGAGAAGACATCACATGCTCACTCTACATTAAGACTCAGAGCTTTCTCTGGCAAGATGCCCAGACCTTACAGCGAAGCTGACTATGAAACATGGCGTTCTCATGTTGACTTGTTGATGGAAGATGCTTCTTTGTCTGAGTTGGAAAAAACTCGTAAGATACTTGAAAGTCTCCTTGCTCCCGCTTCTGATGTCATCCGCCCTCTTGGGCCAGAAGCCACTCCTGCAGACTATCTTAAACTTCTGGATTCAGCTTTTAGCACCGTCGAAGATGGTGAGGAACTGTTTGTACGCTTCATGAACACCCTCCAAGATCACGGTGAAAAGCCCTCTGCTTATCTGCTTCGTTTGCAGGTGGCAGTCAATCACACTGACAGGGGATTTCTTTAAATCACCTTGCCGTTCTTCAGCTAAGACATCTGAGTTAGAAAACACAAACACTGCAGTTCTTTCACTTGCGAGGACGGTCACAGAGCGCTCGCACAAGAGACACTCATGGACTCGCGCTTTGTCACCGTCTGCGTTCTTTATTTATACAAGATTGTTCTGTGTGTGTGTGTGTGTTACAAAGATAACAACGTCACTCAGAGCAGCGGGTTTTTCCCTTTTCTACATCTGTGTGTTCTTGTAAAAAGAGCTGAGGTTTCACTTCTCTACATCTAAATGTTCTCTGAAAACAGGAAGCGGTTATTTGCTGAATGGGTTCATCACATAAGTTACTAGGTGAAAAGTCATGTAGACATATGGTTTGCTTAGTGATATATATATATATATTTCATGTAGCTGATAACACTGATAACACTATATAAAAACAATTTTCCTTTGACATTCCCTGCTGTTTATCAGAACAATGAAATGTATCAATAAGTAACTACTTGTCTTTCACATTTTCAGTTACTACATCATTATTTGCACTTCATCTTCATCTAACAAATAGGAAAAGAAGTCTTCATGATCTTCATTGATTTCAGTACATCTGCGTATGCTGTGAATGATTAACTTGTCATCTGTGAAATTACAGCTTTTAAACAAGGAATAACTCAAATAAAGAAAACAAAATTAAACCAGGAAAACTCCAACGCCAATCAACCGTCTCTATAGCATCTGAAGTCATGTTTAAAGAATGTACATTATCTGGTATTTAGGTGCAGCATGTGGTGTTGAATAAGACGCACAATCCTCCTTTCTCAGCCAGGATCATGTGCACTGCTACACGATGTTGCATTACAGCAATTCTGAGAGCGTCTATTTCTTGGTTTTGTCCCTCGTTGACCTTTCAGGATGCTTTGAGAAACAAGCCGAATCTATAGTCCAGTATCTCACTTCTGAGAGGACGTTTTTCCAACTCCTGCCCACAGGAAGAGTGAGTTGAGTACCTTTTGTCCAGTTGTCCAGATTTTGAATTCTTCAGGTACGTCGGTTTCCCAGATTGAGTCATGTGGTCTGGCTGTTGAAGTTGAGCGTTTCTTCCTGGATGAGGATGAGGATGTTGTTGTTGTTGTTGTGCACTTTACAAAAGTCATTCTGAAGGTGTGATCGGAGATCAGAATTAGTGCACATGTTCCAGGGTGTTTCCCATAAATGGTTGTGTTTAATATGCTCGACATGTGCGAGCAGACGTAACAGTCTTTCTCTGTGATCGTCCATCTTCTCTGTCTGCCTCGTGGCTCAGCTGCTGTTGGCATCAGCTGGGGTCCTGTAAGGGTGAGCTTTGTAGTCAAGGTAACCAGGAGGGTTCCCCTTCACACCTACACCTGGCTGCCTAAAGTTGAGCGGATAGAGATTGGAGTGTGGGCTTACCCGACGGGGGCCCAAGAATGCACTTACCACCCTCACCCCCGAAACAACCAAGCGTAGGCGCTTCCTCCTTGGTGTCGGGGCTTCCCGGGACCTCAGCCTTTTTGCATTGGCTCTGATGTATCCAGGAGGGTCTCTCTGCAGTTTTACAGGCTGTGGGTGTTGTCAATAACACTTTGTATTGGCCCTCCAAATGGGGTAAACTCCAATTTTTCCTCTGGAGCACCCCTTTCGCCTGGTTTCAACCTGCACGAGACTGGAGAAGAGTCTTACGGCAGTTTATTGTTCAAAACAATATCCTTATTTTCTAGTAGTTTTGCCATCCATTCTGCCAGAGTTGTTTCTCTGACAGATTTGTCTAAAGGTTCACTTTTTGCAACTGAGATTGCATCTGCGTTCTGTGCAGGGACTTGCAAGGTTTTCCTTCACAAGTCATCAGATCATTTTCTAGTTGTGCTCCACACTTTAACCATTTCTTCTGTTCTGTAGTTGGTGCGGCTTTTTGTTCATCTTTAAGTACATCAAGTGGTATTTGCATAGAGGACGCAGACATTAATGTGTCTACAGTTTGCTGTGCGGCTAACTTAGCTGCTTGATCTGCAAAGTTATTGCCTTTAGATATTTCTGATTTATCTTTCTGATGTGCAGCAAAGTGATGTACTGCTAAAAAAAACATATTGACTGTCAGTATATATATTTATGTCTTGGCCTGCGTGCAATTTACATGCACGTATGACTGCTGTGAGTTCTGCACTCTGAGCAGAGTGGGAGGATGTTAGCGGTTTCGCTTCTAAAACTCTGTTTGCTGTAGTTACTGCATAGCCGACACAGTTTCATCCTAGGCTATTTTTAGACGCTGAGCCGTCTACAAAAATGTCGGTGAAACCAGCTTGTGGGTACTGTGAATGTCAAAACGTGGCTTTGTCTCCTCATCTAATTTTTTCATACAGCAGTGTGGATGACCTTCTTCGGGTGAGGCCAAAAGTGTGCTCGGGTTCAACTGACCGCACTTCTCGATTCTAATGTGTGATTGTGACAATAAGATTCCAACATATGAGAGCTGTCTTGCATGTATCAGGTAAGAGAAATTGGCTTAGATTAAAATTGAAGTCACCGCGTGTGGTACTCTAATAATCAAAGTGTGCTCTAAAACAATGTCAGGCAATGCTAAACTATATTCATTTGTAATACTATTTTCAAGTTACTGAATGCTTCTTCTGTTTCATTTCTTTGTAGATGCAACACTACATTTTTACTTAAGGCATTTTAGGCAATTCCTATTTTTCAAAGAATTCATACATCTCACACATCTTACATATTTCAAACTTTTAAGCTAGGATTAAAAACTTTGCATTACTTACAGCTCATAGCTCACAGCTCTAAAACTAGACATTAGTAAATCATATGCCTAATCATTATGTGTCATTGTGATCCACAAGTATGATCACAAATTTGTTTTTCAAACCAACAAAACAAACAAACAAAAACAAAAATCAAATTGCCGATGGCGTGAACGCTTTACGGACATGAGTCAGGACACAAAAAGAAAAAAAGAAAAAGCTGCTGTCAGAAACAAAGCAGAAGTGTGAGGAAAAAAACTGAGCTCACAGACAGCTGCATGTGTGAGCTTTAATATGCAGCTTCTGCTCTAAAAGACAAATAACAATAAAAAATGTGTAACTTGTTCATCAGCTTGGTAGTGCCCACATACTTAATTCAGCTTCTCAAACCTGTAGCTTTAGCTGTTGTATACAGGGTTTGGCTTAGTAGTTGTTAGTATAGGTGTGCTCTATATCTCAACAATTTCTCATCTAGGATGACAGGTTATCAATCAGGTCAAGTGTCTCTATGCACCTGATTACTTTAGGTATTTTCCTTATTTTCTTCATTTCATATATCATTGTACTCAGTTTGAGCAAACCTTAAGCTTGAATCAGACTACTTTTAACAATTATCCACCTCACATCATAACTGACTGAGGTGCCTCTTCTTATTAATAGTATGTCATTATTAATGTTATTATTGTTTTTTTTATAACAGCAGTAGCATATTACAATATTTTATTAGTACATTACAATATTTTATCAGTATATTACAATATACCAATATACTACTAATATACAATAGTTTATTATTTTATATTTTATTATGTATCCATCAGGGGCTGGGGGTGATCTGCAGCTTCACCCCCTCCCAAGCTGGAGACATTTACCTTTTCACACACTTTCCTTGGCTGAACAATGACACAGCCTTAATATACCTTATGCATCTCTCTATTTTATTTAATATTTTTCGTGTGAATTATCTGTTTTCATTCATGCTATTCATTCTGGGCATGGTTGTCTACCCAATTTTGTTTCATTTGTTAATACCAATCTACAGGTTGTTTTCCTTCCTATTATTAGTTTGAATACAGTAGAGATAAGCTCTAATTTAATTTAACCTTTTTTTTTATTCCACTTCATTCCTCTTGTATTTATATGTATTCAGTTGGGTCTGTATCCAGCCCTTTTTTAAACTTTGATCTCTAATCTTTTACTTGATGATGGATTATTGTGTTCTTCCTAGTCTGAACTGCTTCTTTGTTTCTTACAGTCACGTACAAAATGTGTCTCTTTTTCACACCTCCAGCATGCAGTCTTAAAGCCACTTTTTGGTGTGTGTATAGGCCTACCTATACCTCTTGCTGTTCCACTATGCATTCCTCTGTCTTTCTTTTGGACTAGTCCTACTCTGGTTTGTTGTTTTTCTAACATTTCTCATCAGGTGTTAATTTTGCTTGTTTATTCTCCATTCTCAAGGATTTTGCTGGGCTGTCACTGGCACGCTTGACTTCAGGGTGGTGGCTGACACGCCCTTCTACTCCGCGCACGGAGCGGTGTCAGTTTTATGAGGCGGAACTCAACCTTTCCCTTTTGTCGCCAGTACGTGAGCCTCAGCAAAGAAAACAATAAAAAAAAGAAAAAACAATGGAAGTAGTTCAGCAGCGTATTGTGCTGTAAAATCAACTTACTTCCAGAACACATATACATACACACAGATAGACATTTGCGCGCTAATTTGTCACGAAGTATTTCACGGTCACTTCTAAAACCACTCTAAACACATTTCCTTGTGGTGAACTTAAACCTTATTTGTCACGAGGTATTTGACGGCTACCTCTAGAACCAATCTAAACTTAGTTCCTTCCGGCGAACTCAACCTATTTCACGTGTTTCACGAAGTAATTGCGGCTACTTCTAACCTATTGTACGCTTATCACGAAGTAATTCCGGCTACAACAAACCTATTTTGCGCATTTCACGAAGTAATTCCGGCTACAACAAACCTATTTTGCGCATTTCACGAAGTAATTCCGGCTACTTCTAACCTATTTTACGCGTATCACGAAGTAATTCCGGCTACAACAAACCTATTTTGCTCATTCTTCTAAACCCTTCCGGCGGTTTAAAACCAGCAGTGTTTTCTCACCCTCAGTCGTCTTTTGCTGGTTGTCAGGTCATCTGGCTGGATCCCAACGTCGTGGACCAGAACTATTACACCAGCCTGGACCCGAATTTTTCTTACGTCCCAGGTCTTTCACCTCTACCTGGAGAGGGCTGTCGACAGACTTCGGTGCTGGCTTTTCACGGCGTCAGATTACAGCAGTCAGACCTTGCATTGGAGTCACAGAAACATGTCTGTTGTTTCCATCTCTAGGACCAATTTAAATGACAGGGGATTTCTTAAAATCACCTTGCCGTTCTTCAGCTAAGACATCTGAGTTAGAAAACACAAACACTGCAGTTCTTTCACTCGCGAGGACGGTCACAGAGTGCTCGCACAGGAGACACTCATGGACTCGCGCTTTGTCACCGTCTGCATTCTTTATGTATACAAGATTGTTCTGTGTGTGTGTGTGTGTTACAAAGATAACAACGTCACTCAGAGCAGCGGGTTTTTCCCTTTTCTACATCTGCGTGTTCTTGTAAAAAGAGCTGAGGTTTCACTTCTCTACATCTAAATGTTCTCTGAATACAGGAAGCGGTTATTTGCTGAATGGGTTCATCACACAAGTTACTAGGTGAAAAGTCATGTAGACATATGGTTTGCTTAGTGATACATAAAAGAATACATTTCATGTAGCTGATAACACTATATAAAAACAATTTTCCTTTGACACACACCGTGCGCAGAGGTGGGCTTGAACCACATGAAGTAAATAAGCAGCTTCTTAAACAGTTTTATAGAGGCTGCTGGGATGATAACTTGCTAATGGAGTTGCAGTTGGAGCTAAAGCATAAGGAGCCACCCACGTATGCAGAGCTATTGCTTCTCCTGCGTACTGCAGAAAACTGCCAAGAAGTTAAAAGCACACGAATGAAGAAACACTTTAGCGCCACAAAACCAAAAGCAGTGTCTCATGAACAGAGGGTCAGTGAAACAAATGGAGATGTTTATCCATCAGAGTCAGATAGTCTAGAAGAACTCAAAAAACAAGTTGCCGATCTAAAAAGCCAATTAGCTGCCGTCGTGAAGCCAAAGAAACAAGCAACACTGAAGACAGTTCGAACAAGGAAACCTGAAAATAAAAAACCTGACCATGCCAAACCTGAAAACTCACCTCCACCCAGCCGCCGCAGTACTAGGCCCAAGCCCTGGTATTGCTTCTGCTGTGGGGAAGATGGACATATAGTAGCCACTTGTGAGTCAGAGCCCAATCCTGCCCTTGTAGTTGCAAAACGAAAGGAACTAAGAGTGAGAAGGCAGATATGGGACAGGCAGAATGACCAGCTTTCTTTAAACTAAATTCTGCCTCCGTTGCGGGACAAATGGAGGCTGATGCTTTGTTAACCCGTCCCACCCAGGTTAAACAAAAAGCTTCACCTAAAAAGTGTGCCAGCCTAAAGTCACACACAAGAACAGATTCCTTTGACCTTCCTAAAGGTCTAATTGGTACAAAGAGTACTGCACAAGTGAAAGTTAATGGTCACACAGTGAGTTGTTTGCTAGATACTGGTTCCCAGGTGACTACAGTCCCCGAGTCCTACTATCGTCTGCATTTGTCCTCTCATGAGATTGGCACCCTCAACTTTTAGAAGTTGAGGGTGCCAACGGTCAGTCTGTGCCTTATTTGGCTACATTGAACTGCATGTCACTTTCCCAAAAGACTTCCTTGGCATTGAAGCTGAAGTGCCGACACTTGCTTTAGTTGTCCCCGATGTGCACACAGCTTTTCGGTCCTTAGTGCTAATTGGGACAAACACATTAGATGTACTTTATGAGCTGTACTCTGACGCATGCCATGAACTGCAGCTGAACCTGCCATATGGCTGTAGGGCAGTTCTAAAAGTTCTTGAATCACGACACAAACAGTCCAAAGACAGTAGTCTTGGTTTAGTGACGATGCACAACAAAGAGCCACAGTTGATTCCAGCAGGCCAAACTCTTGTTCTAGATGGTGATGTAGCTGTGTCAGCCGGTTACGGTGAAAAGTCCGTCTTGTTAGAGTATCCACGAATGTCAGCCTTACCTGGTGACATCCTTGTGAAACCTTGTCTCATAGACCTACCTGAACGAGCACCTTACCTTATTCCAGTTATACTTACCAATGAATCCGAACATGGTGTGACAATCCCTCTAAATTGTGTCATCGGAGAAGTCAGTGCATATCAAAGAGTTCTATCTCACGAACACTCAGTGAGAACTCCATATGCCCGAAGTGTTTGCACAAAATGATCTCGACTTTGGAAAAACGGATCAAGTGAAACATGCAATCAGATTGTCAGATGAAACACCGTTCAAGCGTAGAGCACGTCCCATACATCCAAACGACCTGGAAGCAGTCCGTAAGCACCTCAAAGAACTGCAAGAAACTGGCGTGATCAGGGAATCTACCTCCCCTTTCTCTTCACCCATTGTAGTCGTGCGGAAGAAAAATGGTGAAGTCCGCCTCTGTATCGACTACAGAAAGCTTAACGCACAGACTATAAAAGATGCTTACGCTCTCCCCAATTTGGAGGAAACGTTTTCCACCTTGATCAGGTCGCAATGGTTCTCTGTCCAGGATTTAAAATCGGGGTATTACCAAATTGAGATGGAGGAGCTGGACAAACCCAAGACGGCGTTCGTGTGCCCCATCGGCTTTTGGGAATTTAATAGAATGCCCCAAGGCATTACAAACGCCCCCAGCACATTCCAACGGCTCATGGAAAAATGTATGGGCAACATGAACCTGCGTGAAGTGATCGTGTTTCTTGATGACATCATTGTATTCTCCAAGACACTTGAAGAACATGAGGCTTGCTTAATGAAAGTTCTTGGTCGCCTGAAAGAATATGGGCTCAAACTCTCCCCCGAAAAATGCAAGTTTTTCCAAACTTCTGTCAGATATCTTGGGCACATTGTGTCCAGCAAGGGAGTGGAGACTGACCCTGAAAAGGTGGAAGCCTTAAGTACCTGGCCTGTGCCCCGTGATCTTAAACAGCTCCGCTCATTCTTAGGCTTTTCAGGGTACTACAGGCGGTTCATTAAGAACTATTCGAGTATCGTTAAGCCCCTCACTGACTTAACATCAGGCTACCCTCCATTGCGCAAAAGCACAAAGCCTAAAGCTAAGTCTGTCCAGTACCATGACCCCAAGACACCTTTCGGCGAGCGATGGACTCCCTCTTGTGATCTTGCTTTCAAAACCATCATTGAGAAGCTCAGTACTGCGCCTGTATTGGGTTTTGCTGACCCTAAACTGCCATATATGCTCCATACCGACGCCAGCACTACAGGGCTTGGCGCCGCGCTCTATCAAGAGCAGAATGGCCAGACCAGGGTAATAGCTTATGCAAGCCGTGGGTTGTCTAGGAGTGAATCTCGTTATCCCGCCCATAAGTCAGAGTTTTTAGCCTTGAAGTGGGCAGTGACGGAGAAGTTTGCAGATTACTTATATGGAAATCAGTTTACTGTCATAACAGACAGTAATCCTCTGACGTACATATTAACTACTGCTAAGATGGATGCCATGAGTTACAGATGGTTAGCTGCCCTGTCAACGTTTAGCTTTAAGCTCCAGTACAGAGCAGGCAAGCTTAACTCAGATGCAGATGGTCTTTCTAGACGGCCACATGGCGAGTTGCTTAACGACGCAGTGTCCCAAAAAGAGCTCGACCACATACAGCAGTTCACACAAACTCACCTGTCCCTACCTGATAGCAGTTTAAGTCCTGAAGTAGTGTCTACTATATGTGAGAAACACCTTGTATGCAGCTCTCAAAATGACACAATCCCTTTGGTTCACTCGCTAGCCATTTCTGCAGCTGCCATTCCAGGTGACTTTGTCAATGAAAATGACTGTGGTGGTCTTCCTGTTATACCCCATATGTTCCCTGAACAGATCACAAACGAACAAAGAACAGACCCTTGTCTGAGGGAAGTCATTGCACAAATTGAAACTGGAGAAAAGGTCCCACCAACTGTGCGAGCTAAACTTCCTGATATCAACCTTCTACTCCGAGAGTTCAATCGATTGGAGATGCACAATAACATCCTGTACCGAACTCGCCGAGATGGAGGAGATGTTACTTACCAGCTTGTCTTACCTGAACAGCTCCGTGACTCAGTCTTCCAAAGCCTCCACTGTGACATGGGCCACTTAGGCACTGAGCGTACTTTAGATCTTGCCCAAACAAGGTTCTATTGGCCTCACATGGCAGCATATATAGAACATAAGATAAAAACATGCAACCGCTGTGTAAGACGTAAAACTCCTCCAGAAAAAGCAGCCCCACTTGTGAATATCAAATCCAGCAGACCCCTCGAATTAGTCTGCATGGACTTCCTGTCCATTGAGCCTGATTGAAGTAATGTGAAGGATGTGCTTGTATTAACCGATCATTTCACGAAATATTCATTAGCCATCCCTACCAGCAATCAGAAAACTCAGACCGTTGCAAAAGCCCTTGGGACAACTTCATAGTCCACTATGGGATACCCGAAAGCTTGCATAGCGATCAAGGTCCCGACTTCGAGTCCCACATTATCCAAGAGCTTTGCAAGATCATGGGCATTCGCAAAATCCGGACAACACCCTATCACCCCAGAGGGAACCCGGTAGAATGTTTCAATAGAATGTTACTAAGTATGCTAGGTACTCTTGAGGAAAAGGACAAAACTCAGTTGCACAACTATGTCAAACCACTCGTTCATGCGTACAATTGTACGAAAAATGATACAACTGGTTTTGCCCCATATGAGTCAATGTTTGGCCATCAGCCAAGATTACCAATCGATCTAGCATTTGGGCTGCCCTTTAACAACAAAAGTTTTAAGTCGCATTCTCAGTACATAGCAAAACTAAAGGCAACTCTACAAGAGACCTACAAACTAGCAACAGACCATGCTAACAAAATAGCAGAAAGAAACAAAACAAGGTTTGATATGCGAGTGAAACCCTCAAAACTAGAGCCAGGTGACAGAGTTTTGGTGCGCGCAGTCCGTCTCAGAGGCAAGCACAAGCTAGCCGACAAGTGGGAGACTGATATTCACGTTGTGGTGAACCAAGCAGGTGACTAACGAAAGAGGGCCCAGTCCGCACAGTCCACTGCGATCTCTTGCTCCCTTGTGGTTTTCTTGCCCCTGTCCAACCAACTCCTGTACGCAAACCAAAAACAAGGCAATCACCTAAACAACATGGGGAATGTGATCATTCAGAATTGGAAGATGAGGATGTCTGTTGGTTCAGAGAGGAACCTATTCAAGAGCCCATAAAGGTCACTCGAGTCTATGAGATTCCCCAGCCAAAGACACACCTTTACGATCAGAAGCATGCTGAAACTCACTTGCCCGGAGGAGATAACTTACATGAACATGACAACGTGCCTGGAAGTGACAACTTACATGAACGTGACAACTTGTCTGGAAGTGACAATTTAACCGGATTTGACAACTTACCTGAATGTGGAAATCCACTTGGATGTGGAAGCCTAGAGGAGAGTGAAACCATGGTGGAACACTCAAACACTGATAATGAAAGAGAGAGTGACACTAACTTACCTTTTTTTTTTTTTTTTAATAAACCTGTCCCGTTTGGTTCTTTTGCCATCAGAATTATTGTCTAAAGGCGAAGAAAGATGCCCAACGGATTTACTTTACCAAATGGACCATCCCAGCCTTGCCGTAATGGTCCATTTGATTTACCTTTTATTGTTTATTTTATTTTATTTTATTTTATTTTTTTTACTTGCTAGATACGGGACAGGGGAAAAGAAAAGGGAGAAAGAAAGAGGGGGAAAAAAAAACAGCGGAGAAGAGGGACGGGGATAAAGGGCAAAAAACAAAAACCAACAAAATAAGCAGACAAAAAATACATATATCGATCACCTGGATCACCTGTTGAGAAAGAAAAAAGAAAACAAGCAGAAGAAAACGAGAGTAATAGAATAAACAACATCACAATGATATATGGGAATATAACACTAAATACCTAATATTAAACATTATTGTGCAGCACGTAAGATTGATAGCGCACAGTGTGCTTTGAGGTAGGAGCCAAAAAGGGTGTAGTTTGTGTGTGTGATCACCTGTGTGTACACCTGTGAGCATGAGCGCGCTTGTATTTAAAAGGTTCCTTAATATAATGATCTGCTAGAGGGTGTGGGGGGCCACAGTCCCATCCTCCAGGGCATGAAGCAGGTATGGAGGAGATCAAAACTCCAGACATCCAGAGGCCCCCAGAACACAAGAGACCAAGGAAGACCAACAGAGGGGCAGCCGCGCCACTGTCCCAGAAAGAGCTGAGGAGAGTCCCAGATGAGGGATCACTCAGCAGCCGCGGAGTAGAAGCCAGGGGGGGGTTGCAGTGACGTGCCCGTGAGCTCCGCCGGCAGCCAGCTGTGCCTGAGTGACCGAGCCCCAGGCCGAGAGGCCGAGGGCACCCCACCCCCGAAGTGGCCCGAGCGAGCCCCAGGTTCCAGGCCCCGATAAGCAGCCACCAAGAAGTGAGCCGGTGTGTACCCGGACGCCCACCCCCGGACACAAAGAACCACCAACGCATCGATGTCTGAGGGCGTCTGCCACCGGCAGGGGAAGTGGTGGGGGGAGATAGGCCTCCAAATCTTGGAGGGCCTGAGATGTCCCCAGAGAGGTGGCATGTGATACTCAACCTGACATATAGACACAGACATACAGGCACACTCAAATACAAACATCCATTCCCACCCTCATGCTCTCATAGGCAATTACTCCACACTCAACCAACGTGGAGACAAACATAAAGAGACGCTGTACACACAATCACACTCCCCAAGCGTACTCTAAGAACCGGGTCTAGGTACCCTTGCCCCTGGAGGGGGAAACTGCACCCAGACCCAGGTGGTGTTACCCTTTTCCCTGCAGTGGGGAGAAGCAGACTGCCCCGACTCCGCAGCAGCAGGGAGGCCCCACACACCAGACCCCAGTCGGACGGCCAACTCCTCCTCCTAGCCCCCCCGCTCCAGCAGGCCGCAGAGACCGGGGGTGTGAGAAGACTCCAAACCTCCCTCTACCCGCTCATATGTAGTGTTGATGTATATGTGTTCTAAGGTGCAATTAAAACCCAGGAGGGCATGGAGCTACCTGCCAGAGAGCAGCAGGTAAGCGCATAGCCCCTCCTGATAGCCCTCAATGTCTACGTGTATTTAAAATTGAGAGGTGGGCAACGACGCCAGGGGTGAGGTGTACACCCTGATGGTAATTTGGAGTCCGTGTTGTGAGCCCACCCCCAAGATCCTATATGTATGTGTTATGAGAGTGTGAGTAATGTGAATGTCTAAGTTGTGAGATAAAATTGAGGCAGAGGCAGCCAGAAGGGGACAGAGGGGGGGGATGCCTCCTCTGCACCCTGGTGACACACCCCTACCCCAAGGCCCTGCATGTGTGGGTGATTGTGGTGGAGCGGGATGAGGGAGGCAGCTGGAGATGGGGAGGGAAGAAAGGGAGGGGCAAGTGACCCCTCCCTGGGGCCAGCTCCCCCGCTGACCCCAGTAGGCACCCCCATGCTCTGCAACCCGCCAGGGAAAGGGGGCCCAGGCCCATCCGGACCAGGGCCCAGTGCAGCAGCGCCGCCCGGCCCCACAGAGCCCGGGACATCCCACCCGACCCCACTACAGAGAAAACTGCACCCACCCCATCATCCACTCATCTTCCAGACTACACAAGACAATAGACGCCCAGGCTGAGATCTTCCTCCACCTCTCCTATATCTCCCCCTCCTGCAGAGAGAATTCCTGAGGAGAGGAAAGCTCCTGCAAGATGTGACAACCTCCCCCACCAGTTGAAGAGTCCCCCAGGTGGCTCGATGCACTGGCGGCGCCCTGCGCCAGGACTGGGCCCCCATATACCCACCCGCCCACAACCCCAGCAACACACCAACCAGGACCCGAGCCCCCGAGGCCCGGCCAGGGCCCCAGCCCAGAGACGGAGCGCCCCCAGAACCTCACGCCCGTCCCGGACCCACCCAGGGGCAGCCAGGCTACCAGGTCAGTAACCCACGTCCGTCAGCACAGACCCTCCCCTAGCCCCGCTGCACGCAGCCACGAGGAAACCGTCACCTAAGAGCCAACAGAGCCCTTAATTGGCCATGACCGCTACCCCGGGTTGAGCCCCCCAAGGAAGATGCTCCTGGGGAACCCCCCGACGCCCTAAGCCTGTCCCTACCCCCACACCAATCACAACAGTGAAGGTGGGACCAAACTATGACCCCCCACCCCCACTAGGTGATGGAGCTGATGAAAGGAGCCCAGAGCAATTGATCTGATGTGGTGGCAGAGGCTGTATCAAGACTAATGTAATCTAATAGATAATTTCTATACTGGTTAGAATTAAGATTATTTTTATTTTTCCAGTTCATGAGGACTGTTTTCTTGGCTATGCATAGGGCAGGGAAAACCATGTGGGCTATATTCTTTTCTGAAGTGACATTATCTAAGCTGCCCAACAAACACACTAAAGGAGAAGTTGGAATGTTACATTTCAGACACTTCGATAAGTCTTCACATAACTCACGCCAAAACTTCTGAAGTGGTGGACAGAACCAAAGAGCGTGGATATAATTGTCCGGTGAATTGGTTTGGCAGTGTGAGAAGTTGTTGGTAGACGTAAAGCCCATCTTGAACATCCGATGACCTGTATAGTGCACTCTATGTAGTATTTTGTATTGAATTAATTGAAGACTGGGATTTCTAATTAGATGAAAGGTTTTTAAGCAAATCTGAGACCAGAAGTTTTGGTCTAAGTTAACTGATAAATCCGCTTCCCATTTTGCAATAGGAAGTGATATTGATTCATCTATTTTAGAAAGCATTCTGTATATTTTGGATAGTAATTTGGGGGTTTTAAGAGTAAGAAATTGAACCACACTTGGTGGTGTTTGTAGTTCAACTTGACCCGGTTTAAATTTCTTTTTTACTATGGATTTAATTTGTTGATATTCTAAAAATCTTTTCTTGTTGATCCCATATTGTGTAACTAGTCTGTCAAATGAAATAAATTCTGTTCCTTCTAGTATATGTTCTAAATATTTGATTCCTTTACCACTCCAATCTGAAAAGTTTATCATATTATTGTTTTGTAATATGTCAGGGTTGTTCCAGATAGGTGTACGTTTGCATGGGATTAATGAAGACTCTGTCAACTTCAGAAACTCCCACCATGCTGTCAGAGAGGAGCTAATGTTGACGCTTTTGAAGCATTCATGTCGTTGAATGTTTGAGCTGATAAATAGTAGATCTGAAATCTCTAGATTATTGCAAAGTGCTTGTTCTACATCTAGCCAAGGTTCATCTAAGAGGGTATGTTTTAGCCATCCTGAGATAAATTGGAGCCTGTTGGCTAAGAAGTAGTGCTGAAAGTTAGGTAGTTCTAATCCTCCTTTATCCTTGGTCTTTTGTAGTGTTTTTAAGCTTATACGTGGGGGCTTATTTTTCCAAAGGAATTTGGACATATATGAATCTAGAGATCTGAACCAATCTTGTGGCGGTTTAGTTGGGATCATTGAGAATGAATAATTTATTTTTGGTAAGACCATCATTTTTATAGCGGCAACCCTTCCCACGAGTGATATGGGTAGACATTTCCACCTAGCCAGATCGCCTTCTACTTTCTTTAAAAGTGGGATATAGTTTAATTTAGTTAGATCTGCAAGCTTGGGAGAAACATTAATACCTAAATATTTTATATTTCCCGATTGCAGTGGAGTAGAAGAGGAATTATGGAAGGAGCAATTAATCGGAAGGACTGTAGATTTTGACCAGTTAATTGAGTAATCTGATATTCTTGCAAAAGAGTTTATCAATTCAATCACCCCAGAGATATTGGTTTGTGAATTTTGGAGAAAGAGTAGCACATCATCCGCATAAAGGCTGATTTTATGTTCCACGTTCTTGCATTTTATGCCCTTAATTACTGAATTCTGTCTAATTGCTGCTGCTAGTGGTTCAATAAAAATTGCAAACAGTGAAGGGGAGAGTGGGCATCCCTGCCTGGTGCCCCTCAGGAGACAGAAGCTGGAGGATGTCTGGTCATTTGTTCTGACACAAGCTGTTGGGGAATTATATAATATTTTTAACCAGTTGATGAAAGAAGATCCAAAACCAAATTTGTGTAAAGTTGTAAATAGAAATTTCCAGTTAACTCTGTCAAACGCTTTTTCTGCATCTAAAGAAAATATTGTAGTTTCAAGGTTTTTACTGTATGAGTAGTCTATCAAATTAAGTAATCTACGTATATTTGTTGATGAGTGCCTACCTTTTATGAAACCAGTTTGGTCAGGATGAATTAAGAGGGGGGTTATTTTCTCTAGTCTCTTCGAGAGAGCTTTGCAGATTATTTTAAGGTCTACATTTATAAGGGATATTGGACGATAGCTTGAGGGATATACAGGGTCTTTGCCTGGTTTTAGCAGGAGATTAATGTTTGCAGAATTCATATTTGATGGGAGTCTGCCATTTTCTTTGATTTCCAACAGCGTTCTGTAAAAAATTGGGGCAAAAATCGTCCAGAATTCTTTGTAGAATTCGGCACGAAAGCCGTCTGGACCTGGAGCCTTATTATTGGGCATACTTATCAGGGCTTCCTGGAGTTCACCTGGTGTCAGTGGCGAATCCAATGCCATTGCTTGAGAGTCTAATAATTTTGGGAGAGTTATGTTGTCTAAAAACTGATCAATTTCCTTTTTAGATGGGTTTATTTGTGGTGAATACAACGTTTTATAGAAATCCCTGAAGATGTTGTTTATTTGTTTCGGGTCATATACTGTGTTCCCAGATGAGTCTTGAACAGCACATAGAGTTGTTTTTTCTTTATTTATTTTTAGCTGGTTTGCTAGAAATTGACCGGATTTATTACCATGTTCATAATTTTGTAAGCGTAGTCTTTGTACTAAGAATTTTGTTTTTTTATCAATTATCTCATTTAATTCTAGTTTTGTTTTGCGTATTTTGTTCAATGTTTCCTGATCTTGGTCGGACGCATAGGCTTCTTCTAGTGATTTGATGGTTTTTTCTAATTCCTGAATATTTTTGTTTTCTTTTTTCTTTTTATGTGATGAGAAAGAAATTATTTTACCTCTCATCACAGCTTTCCCTGCTTCCCATAGAACAGAAGCTAATGTTCCGGGAGTGTCATTAAAGTCTAAATATGAAGTCCACTCTTTTTTAAAATATTTAATAAAGTCTTCATCTTTAAGCAGTGATGTATTAAATCTCCAGTTTTTACTAGGCGTAGTATTATTCTTGTGCATTAGTGTTAAAGATACAGGAGCATGATCGCTGACAGCTATAGGGTGAATCTCAGTGTCTGAAATGTCCCTCAGCAGTGAGCTGCTGACCAAAAAATAATCCAGACATCGTAGGAGTGATGGACATGTGAGAAAAAAGTATATTCCTTACTGGTGGGGTGAAGGGAGCGCCATGCATCGCAAAGACCAAAGTCGCTCATATACTGTTTGATTATATTTATGGACTGCCAATTACGCTGAGTTCCTGCTGTATTGAGCCTATCCATTTCTTCATTTAGTCCAAGGTTGAGGTCGCCTCCAAGAACAAGTGTGCCATCTAAGTGATCAGAGAGTGCACTGAAAAAACCGTGAAAGAATGAGGGATCATCAACATTTGGACCATATACACTTACAATACATAGCTTTTTATCAAGTATAGATAGTTTAATGATTAAGAATCTGCCCTCTGGATCTATAACTGTATCGAGTACTGTGAAATTAATTTTTTTATGGATTAAAATTGCTACTCCCCTTTGTCTAGAATTATAACAAGCTGAGAACACATTAGGAAACTCAGGTGTTTTAAGTTCATTCGAACCTCTAAGAGGTCTGTGGGTCTCTTGTAAAAGGACAACATCTGCCTGTAGTTTTTTGAGTTGGTTAAATATTTTTAACCTCTTTTCTCTGGAGCCAGCTCCATTTACATTCCATGTAACGAATCTTAGTGCACCCATAGATGTCTGTGTATAACTAGGGGTGTGCGCTGTGTGTGTCGCTTAGACAGGTGGAGAGAATACATCACTTGTTCGTAAATAAAAAGAGGGGGAGAGAGAAAAAATGTGTGGTGAGATGCTCCCTGAGTCTGACTATGTGTGTGCATATTTACTAATATGAGTACGCTTGGTTTAAGTGTGTGTATCCTATACGACTGTGTGCGCTGTCTGATGTAAATGTGCTGCCGTGGAGCGCATGGCTGTACGTGATCGTGCTGTGCGTATGTGTCCAAATAAAGAATAGAATAGAATAGAATAGAATAGAATAATCCTTTAATTGTCCCACAAGGGGAAATTTGGTTGTATCAGCAGCAAAAACACACATATACAAACAGAACAGGACACAGAACAGAAGCACAATTTTTACATATTTACATCATGGACAATAGTTACCAGAGTAGAGTACTGTACAGTTATTTAAATTAGCGTACACATAGTGTGCAAACGGAGCAGGATACTGAAAGATGTTTAAATAGTTAAGAATATTTAGAATAATTAGAAAAGTGCAGATTGTTTATTGTACCTGTGCATTAAAAAGTAGACATGTAACTTCCAATAAGTTAGTGTATATATAAGCTGAGAAAAGTAATGTGCAAGTTATAACAGTAGAAGTTGTTACAGCGCTGATGTAGACATCTGTGTTTGTTGGGAGCAGTTCTGATTGTACAGTCTGACAGCTGCAGGGAGGAAGGACCGGCGGAAACGCTCCTTCATGCATCTAGGATGCAGCAGTCTGTCACTGAAGCAGCTCTGCAGTTCAGCAACATTTACATGCATGGGGTGGGAGACTCTGTCCATCAGAGATGTTATTTTGGCCAGAGTCCTTCTGTCTCCCACCACCTGCACTGGGTCCAGGGTGCATCCCAGAACAGAGCTGGCCTTCCTGGTATAAAGTCCACACTTTTTCCGTCAATTGTTCCGTCTGTCCTGCTCACATCTCCAATGGTTGCACACGTTGTCATTAACGTGGCTTCCACATCAGCCACGCCGCTTTGCTTGCTAAAACACTGCTGTCGGCACATAAGGACGCTGTCATAGCCTGTCAACGACGTTGATTGGCTGCGTATATACGTGAATGTGAATCGCATTATTGGCTGGACTATGGGATAAGGTGGCATTGTTCTAATCCCATACGGGAGCAGCCAGTCACTTACTGACTAACACTGCAAAACAGAATTGTTAAAGTATTAATTTAAAAGGATGTTGTTTGTGGATGAGTGTGGAAGCAGGTGATCGAAGCAGTGAAAGAAAGAAAAAAGAAAGAAAGAAACCAAGGACAAGGGTGAGCAGCATAAAAACAAGAGGGGGAAAAAAGAGAACAAAAAACGAGAAGAAAAAAAAAAAAATCCGGAAACATTCCGATCAAACCATTGACGGAGAGTGACGGTGTTAATTCTGCTATGAAATCACACCTAAGATGTGATTTGATACTAGTAAGTTAAACAGATGTTAATGCAAGTTAGTGTGAGTGGGTGGGGAAAGGGTGTAGCGGATTCTTATCTGGTGTGAAGTTAATACAGCCACGGAGTGATGTCGGGGTCGCGGTGGAGCTGTCCGTCCACGTACAGCCGGTCCACAGCAATGACAGCGCGGGAGCCCTTCTGGATAAAGCTGCGTCGGATTGGGAAGAGGACCCTGCGTCGTTCCAGGATCTCTTTGGGGAACTGGTCGTTCACGCTGAAGTCCGTTCCTTTTAATTCCCTGCCGCGGCTTTTCACCTGTTCCTTTTGTTTGTAGTGGCCGAATTTGGCCATGATAGGACGTGGTCTCCCGGCCGCAGCCCAAATGCGGCCGAGGCGATGCACCCTATCAAAGACGATGTTCTTCACCGTGTCCTCGGGCAGTTTCAGGTGGGTTTTGATGAAGCTTTTTACCGTGGTCTCCGCGTCCTCTCCAGCGGCTTCTGGAATACCAGAAAATACCAGATTATCACGCATGCTACGAGCTTGTAGATCTATAACTGTTTCTTTTATTTTTTTATTTTCTCTATTTAGCTGAGTAACATTGTCTGTGAGACATTTCACCGACTCCCTTAGAGTGGCACTTTCAGCAGCGAGCGTTTCCACCTGCTGCTGGCTGAACTCCAGGGACTCTCGCAAGGATTTAAATTCCCGGTGAAGAATCTCCACCAAGGACAGCCTTGCATCGAAACTGGACAGTCGTTGGTCGATTGACTCCAGTATGTCGACAATATCTTTGCCGGCTGGCGATGTTGTGCCGGGGGAATCTGCCGGGCGAAGTCTTTTCGACGACGGCGTCTCAGGTTTGGCCGGGGAAGCTGCACTCTGAGCCTTCTTCATCACGAGATCCTGGAAGTACTGATCAATGTAATCTTGGAGAGCCTCTAAACTCTCCCTGTTGTTCTCCAGGGTGTTGGAGATGATTTAGACAAATGTTGTTAGTTATAAGACAATTGATAAGTGTATTTGGTTATACTGAAGCTTAAAGGAATTTATTCAAATCTAAACTACCATTCGCTTTAATTTTCCGCCAAAATCTCCGGCGTCTGACGTCAGTTACAGCATGAGTCGCTTACCTTGTCCGTCACTTCCGTCACTTACCTCTCCACTTTCTTTCAGCAGCCCTTCTTTCAGCAGCAGTGACACTAACTTACCTGATGGACCTGCCTGTGATGGGCCAGTGAAAGAAGACAACTCAAATGATAATCAAGCAAACTCAAGTCAGTCAAATACTGACAGTGAAGCCGCAGCGACTATAAGGCGGCTCAGAGAGAACAGAACAACTACAATATAGTCAGTTGGGAAATCCCCTCGTTTCCATTGCCCAGTCCCTGTTTCAAGGTCTAAGCCTGGCTGTTTACCAGTGCCTTGACAGAACAAGATTCTGTGGTCATCCCCAGGAATGCTGGTTCCCCTGTCATTACCGTTTAGCTATCCCATGCAAAGGGACTTGCATGATTCTAAGGGGGGATAGTGTAACCCAGTGTTAAAAACGGGATTAAAAGCATAAATATTAATACTCTTTTGATTAAAATACTAATTTCATAATGGTAATAAATACTGATAAAAAGCATGTAAACATAAGTTTAACTAATATGTACGTATGTATATGTAATATATAAATGGTGTGGGGGCAGGACTTAGTCCTGTGGAGTGTCTTTGTTAGATCCACTGAGCGACCAATCATTGGCTGGTCTGACCGTCCCCCAGTCTGTGTACGCTGCTCAGACACCTGTGTGTGCCTTCGTGTGCCAGTCAGATACGCCAGAGACACAGACGGTGAAAGATCCATTTACCCGTGCGGCGAAGAAGCTAGCTGGATAGTGAAAGTCCTTTTTTCGGCGAGAATAATAAGAGTGATACCGTATTCTAGAGGCCGCGAGCCAGCGTGAGCACTGTGAAGCCCCGTGTAGCATTTGTTGCTTCACATGGTAAGTCCCAGGCAGTACATGTGCGCTAGCATAGCATGCTACTTGCCGCTAGCTCCGATGCTAACTTCCGCTAGCCATTTTGCAATGAAAGTGCCCTTTCCGAGGCTAAAGCAATTAGCACTGAGTCTGCTGCACTTTATACGAAATGTTCTTTAAAGGTTCATGTCACATTACTGTGGTATTGATGTATAATGTATGGTTTTGTGCGAAGTTGTTATGTTAGCACATGTTCACTTTTCTCATGGTGCTAATTATAGTTCTGCAACGTGAAAGCAACGTGAAATTAAGTGAATTCACCTGCACTTTACTTAGTTGAAACTTGATAAGTCTCAAGCCAATGTGTATTTTAATGCACTGCTGAGCTATTTTGTATTATTTTAAATGTGTGTTTCCTATGCACCTTTTCCCTTTGAAATTAGAATAATTTGTTGTACAACATAGAATATTTTGAAAGAAATTTAGAAACACTACAAGCAACTAGTAGTAATAATAAGTTACAGACATGATAGCTTAAATGTTGAACTACTGTGTTCTGGCCTGGTCCGCAGGTCAGGTTTTTTTCCTTTGCTTATTTGGATTGGATTGGTTTTGAGGACCTGAGAAGAATCGAGGATCCCTTTTCCAGTACTGGATGGCGAGCCCAGCCCAAAGAGCCGGATGAACTGGTAGATTGTAACCCGACTGGTTACAAACACACTGAGTGACTATTGAACATTGACAGACTGAAATTGACTTTAAAAAAAGGACACAAAAGACAATACATCCTTGGTTCGACCATTTGTGGGGTTTATTTTATTTTATTTTGTTTTTAAGAAGCGTGCTCTACCTTTGTTAAATGTGCACAACCTGCTAAACTTTAATAATTGTCAATAAATGCAATTTTGTTTTCTACACCTACTGCGTACAAGTCCTCTGTTGTCACACACCCTTGGCTCCTACGAATCTAGAACCTGTCTGATCTGGCCCATATTTCCCTTCTGTCCTCGTACTGTGGTTAAAGGTAACTACACTGCCCATACTACATGCAAAGAAGGCAAGAAGTAGCACTAACAGGTCTTACATGCCCATTACTAGTATTGCACCACCAGTGTTACAATCACATAAACTATGTTCATTATAATTTGCTGAGACTCTCTAACCTAACCAGTGACGCCATGGAAGGGTTCGCAGAAGAATTGGGTCCGACCTCTTTGATGGGAGTGCAAAATCGAATGGCCCTTGACATGTTGTTGGCGGAGAAGGGGGGCGTATGTGCAATGTTTGGAGACATGTGCTGCACCTTCATCCCCAATAACACTGCTCCAGATGGATCAGTAACTCGAGCCCTGGAGGGCCTTAAAACTCTGTCTAAAACCATGCATGAGCACTCAGGAATTGACAACCCGCTGGAGAGTTGGATGGCATCCGTGTTTGGACAATGGAAAGGTTTGGCTATATCTGCAATGCTCGCAACATTCTTAGGGTTACTGGTCACCTGTGGTTGTTGTCTCATTCCTTGTGCCAGAGGATTGTTGGTAAAGGTAATAACGAGGGCAGTGGACCCCGGAGCGGTGGTTCCGGTGTTTCAGTGTCCACTGATAACCTCTGTAGTAACTGAGGGGGCTGAGGAGTGACACAACACCAGGTGTGGTGAGCTTCCAAAAGAAAGCTCAAGAGAGGGAATGTGGAGATACAGAAATTATTTTATTGCTACGATATAACCTGCATTATTAACAGTGCCGTAATAATATACCTTACAGCACTGATATTGTATTAAAGATGTTTGCCACCATATTAACCTTTATTACAGGTGCAGCCATAATCATTTTATACACACATTGCATTTTTGTGCTCATTCAGAGTTGATGTTCAGTCTATTAAAGGTTTTAAGCTTTGTGAAGCGCTATGTCTTCACAATCTATTGTGTAAGTGACTGGAGCATAGAAGGACTGCATACACGCTTGAAATTCATTTAGCTTCTAACTGCATTTTAGTTTACTTGGCAACAGATGACAGGGGACCAGTCAAGAGAAGTACCAGCCCCAAGAACCTTCTGGGCTTCAAACTTATTGCCTTACATGGAAGGTGTTAACTAAAGAGGAACTGTCTGTAAATTTAAAGATGTACCATTTACTGTAATCAACGTCTTTGATCTGTAATTGACTCCATGAAGGGGGCGTTATCCCTGTTGCTTTAAAAGTATTCTCAAATGTATTTTTAGCAGAAAACGTGTGCTAATGTGATGTTGCCATACTTCTTCTCCTGTGTGTTGCTGATACCTGGCACCGTGCACTGAAGTTTTACACCAAACAAACTAAGTCAAAACTATTAAACACCTACGCAGTGTGTGCCAGGGATCTGTGTCAGCCGATCCCTGGGACTGTGCACTAAACTTTCTGATCACATAAACTAAGCCAAAACCATTAAATACCTAACCAGTCTGCACCAGGGTTCTGTGTCAGCTGATCCGTGGGACAGTGCACTAAACTTCATGAACAAATAAACTAAGAGAAAAACATTAAATACCTAACCAGCCTGCGCCAGACATCTGTGTCAGCTGCTCCACGCGACAGAGCACTTAAGGTTTACATCAAATAAAGTAAGACAAAAATATTAAATACCTAACCAGCCTGTTCATGGGATCTGTGTCAGC
Organism: Pelmatolapia mariae; assembly: GCF_036321145.2. Taxonomy (NCBI): domain Eukaryota; kingdom Metazoa; phylum Chordata; class Actinopteri; order Cichliformes; family Cichlidae; genus Pelmatolapia; species Pelmatolapia mariae. The sequence goes on along the minus strand of NC_086238.1, from coordinate 30,475,685 downwards.
TGATCCCTGCGACCGAGCACTTAAAGTTTATATCAAAAAAATTAAACCAAAACCATTAAATACTTAACCAGCCTGCACCAGACATCTGTGTCAGCTGATCCCTTGGACCATACACTAAACTTCCTGATCAAATAAACTAAGTCTAAACCATTAAATACCTAGCCTGCCTTTTATCAGGGATCTGTGTGAGCTGATCCCTGGGACCGTGCAATGAAGTTTTACATCAAATAAACAAAGTTTAAACCATTAAATACCTAACCAACCTGTGCCAGGGATCTGTGTCAGCTGATCCCTGGGACGGTGCACTGAAGTTTTAGATCAAGAAAACTAAACCAAAACCATTAAGTACCTAACCAACTTGTGCCAGGGATCTGTGTCAGCTGATCCCTGGGACGGTGCACTGAAGTTTTAAATCAAATAAACTGATCCAAAACCACTAAATACCTAACCAGCCTGCACCAGACATCTGTGTCAGCTGATCTTAGGCACCATGCACTAAACTTTCTGATCAAATAAACTAAGCCAAAACCATTAATAACCTAACCTGCCTGTGCCAGGGATCTGTGTCAACTGATCCCTGGGACAGTGCACTGAAGTTTTACATCAAATAAAGTGAACCAAAACCATTAAATACCTACGCAGCCTGTTCATCTGATCTGTGTCAGCTGATCCCTGGGACCGAGCAGTGAAGTTTTATATAAAATGAACTAAACCAAACACATTAAATACCTAACCAGCCTGTTCATGGGATCTGTGTTAGCTGATCCCTGGGACCGTGCACTGAAGCTTTACATGAAATAAACTCAACCAAAACCATTAAATACCTAACCATCCTGTTCATGGGATCTGTGTCAGCTGATCCGTGGGACAATGCACTGAAGTTTGACATCAAATAAAGTTAACCAAAACCATTAAATACCTACGCAGCCTGTTCATGGGATCTGTGTCAGCTGATCCATGGGACTATGCACTGAATTTTTACATCTAATAAACTAAGCCAAACCATTAAATACCTAAGCAGCCTTTGCCAGGGATCTGTGCCAGCTTATCCGTGGGACTATGCACTGAAGTTTTACATCTAATAAACTAAGCCAAACCATTAAATACCTAAGCAGCCTTTGCCAGGGATCTGTGCCAGCTTATCCGTGGGACTATGCACTGAAGTTTGACATCAAATAAAGTAAACCAAAACCATTAAATACCTACGCAGCCTGTTCATGGGATCTCTGTCAGCTGATCCATCAGACTATGCACTGAAGTTTTACATCTAATAAACTAAGACAAAACCATTAAATACCTAACCAGCCTGTGACAGGGATCTGTGTCAGCTGATCCCTGGGACAGTGCACTAAACCTTTTGATTACATAAACTAAGACAAAAACAATATATACCTAACCAGCCTGTGCCAGGGATCTGTGTCAGCTGATCCCTGGGACTAGGCACTGAAGTTTTACATCAAATAAACTAAACCAAAACCATTAAATACCTAACCAGCCTGTTCTTGGTATCTGTGTCAGCTGATCCAAGGGACCGTGCACTGCAGTTTTACATCAAATAAACTAAATCAAAACCATTAAATACCTATGCAGCCTGTTCATGGGATCTGTGTCAGCTTATCCGTGGGACCATGCACTGAAGTTTTACATGAAATAAACTAAGCCAAAACCATTAAATACCTAACCAGCCTGTTCCAGGGATCTGTGTCAGCTGATCCGTGGGACTAGGCACTGAAGTTTTACATCAAATAAACTAAACCAAAACCATTAAGAACTGTTGTGGGATTTCTCTTTAGTGTATTGTCCTTTAATGTATTGTATTGCTTTCATGTTACTTAGTTTAGTATGTGTGGTTCACACCTCATTCACGCTGGGAAACAGACGGTGAGAAACTGGTGAATGTCTCCCAGGATGCGGAAGCTCACACAGGAAGGCTTGACCCCAGAGTGGGGGAGATTCACACAGGTGATAGAGAGTCTGTCTGTTTAGAGCCAAGGTGTGAACTGCAACTGTAAAAGCCTTTTGTTCTGTGACTGTGTATAAAAAGGACCTGAACTGTTCATTGTCAGAGACGACTTTCAGTGCCCCCTGACTGACGTCCCTCCTCATGCATGAGATAGCTGAAATAAAGGTGTTGTTACAACTCATCCCGTCTGCAGGCTTTGGTAATTAAAATTTCCACAACAGTTTGGCGCTGCGAGCAGGGTGATCCAATGTTCTCGCTGAAGGACGGCTCTGGGACGGCTGATCACCCCTAGGTAGCAAAACGCTTCGGTCCTGCCAGCTGTTTAAAGCAACGAGAAAGGCAGAGTCACAGAGCCTGTGCTTCAGCGACCACCGAGATCACCTTGACGAATCGAGGGGAAACTCCTGCAGAACGGTGAGCTGTATCTACCTTTTTAACAAGTCACGAGAGTTTTGTGTCTGGCCGTGTGAGCGTGTTGCAGCCTTCGGAGAGCTCAAGAAGGTGAACGTGTTACGACCTTCCAGGGCAAGAGCTCCGAGGGAGTCTTCGTGTAGAATCACGGAGAGTCTTCGTGTAGAATCACGGAGTGACACCCCTAGCATCTTCTAAAAGATCCTAACTTCTTCAAAGGAGAATGGGGGTGGCGGTGTTCGTTCCTTGGTCCGTAGAAGGCAAGGAACTTCACGGGGGATGCCTCGTGTAGTAATATGGGATCTAGATCCAGTAAGGCAGCCAGCGGAGCCGGATTAGCAGCTCGAGAGGCGGCTGCGGCAAGCGTTCCACGAGGTGGCCAGGGACAAAACTCAATATTTGACTCTATGGTTAAGAAATGGGGAATTGGGTGTATGAAATATGTTGTTAAGTGGCAAAAAGTAAACGGGTTTCCTGAAAACGGATCGCTGAGTGTTAACCAGTTAAAGAAAATAGAGGAACAGTTGCGAGAGGAAGAAGCAAAATTATTTTCCTAATTTTTTAAGTTAGGACCGTAGATCTGCGTAGAGTAAGCGATGAGAAGGAATGCTTGAAAATGTGGATAGGGGAAGCAGAAAGAAGAGAAAACAAAGCAGCTCTGAAAGAATTACCTAGAGAAGTGCGTGGAAGGGAGGCTGACGCAGAATCTTCCTCAGCGCCTCTTCCACCTCCGTATAACACAGAGAACAAAACATCATTTCCCTGTTCACGCACTGTTTGTGCTTCCCCAGTACAGGCTGTTTTACAGGGCCTGAAAGCCGATGCGGACCTGGACTCCTTTCCCTCCCTATCCCGCTCTGCACCACGCGCCTCATCGCCAGAGGATGCAAGCTCCAATTCCGCTACTGAGGAGCGACAGCCCCACCAGGATGAAGCGGAAATAGTGACACTCAGATCCGACACAGCGCTCAGCCAAACGCGGAGCGCGTCGCGAGCTGAAAACGCGCCGCGAGCTGAAGCCACGAAAACACAGCAACGGAGAGCGGTGAGAGGAAAGAACAGAAGTAAGGACAGCCGCCATGGATATTACGCCCTGCCTTTTGCCACGGATCAGCCTGAATATTCTCTCACTGATGACAAGCGGGACGATACAGACGACGCAGACAGCAGTGAGGAGGTCGAAAAGTTCCAGACCGGGCAGAGAACGCGGAGACAGCGACAGGTGAAAGGAGAAAGCCTGCAGCTCCCGATGGTGGAAGTGGCGGGACCCAAGGGACCTATTTTAGTTCACAGACCGTGGACACAGTCAGACATTGCTGATGCCACAAGCCATCTACCTGACCCCCTCATGTCGGGTGCAAAGTTCGGTGAGCACCTCCTAATTTTCTGCCAAGAATATCGTCCCACGGGTCAAGAAATTAGACGCGCAGTGGCAGGCAAGCTGAAGCCATGCGACCTGAGGAGAATATCACCTCACTTGCCTGATCCTATGCTGAGGATGCGACACCTGACCTATGAGCATGGAGAAAACCTTGAATATTGTACTGCAGTCACCCACCTGATGGATAAGCTAAAGGAGGTTTTCCCAGATAAAGTGGACATGTCAAAGATTCAGGCTTGCAAGCAAAGAAAGGATGAATCTGTGGACGATTTCATACATCGCATGACAACTGTGTTTGAAGCTAATGGTGGAATACCCAAAGATGACATGACGCGCGCCTCCGCCTCCACATATGAGCATAATCTCTGCGGCCACATTTTCCGGGGACTGAGATCAGATGTGGCAGCCGAGGTAAAGCATTCGTACATGGGGGGAGAAGATGAGCCGCGGCTAACGGAGCTACGACGCCATGCCCGCCACGCTCAGAGCCACCTGGATAAGAAGAAAAGCAAAAGAGAGGAAAAACAGAATGCCGACCTCCATAATGCCGCCCTAACACTGTATAAAGCCGTGGCAAACCCGCACGGAGGTTTCCACAACAGGGACAGTTGTCGTGACCGAAGTGGGGAGAACAGACGGGACCGAGGACATTATCAACAACAACAGCAGTCAAGACGAGATCGGGACGCCTGTTTTGTCTGTGGGGACTATGGACATTGGCGAGGAACCTGTCCTAACCGTGGCTGTCGTGGAAATAGGCAGCAACAACAACAAAATTACCAAAGGCCGAGCCCACGGTGGGAGCAAGCGGACTGAGACCGGGGGGAAAGGACGCCAGAATACGCTTCAGGCTGTGGTTTGCCCACCTCATCAGAACAGGGAAGTGAAAATCACACACACATACACACACCCATTGATGTAGAAAGTGTTTCACACACACACACACACACACACACACACACACACACACACACTTTAATACATCACACTTTGAGCATGAAGAGCAGGTCTCTTTGTCACCAGCTGGTACATATGTACATTTAAATAGCGCGCCTTATAAATCACTGCCCTTGTATAAAATGTTAGTTTGTAACCAGGAAGTAGAATTTCTTGTAGATTCCGGGGCCACCCACTCTGTACTACGCTCAGATTCTCTCTCACCCCAGCCCGTGCTGGGTGAGAAGTTCACTCATTCTGTGACCGCATCAGGAACCCTACAGAGAGAAAATTTCACCATACCCCTGTGTTGTGTAGACGGACAGGGTAGAAAATTCACACACCATTTCTGTGGTCAGACCTGTGCCCTGTCAATTTGCTTGCCAGAGATTTGATGTGCAAACTGAAAATAAGTTTAATCTCCTGCTATAATGGCATCACAACCACGCAATCTGACAATGATTATACGATGGTGAAATATAACCCCGTGACTCCAGCTTTCGCTTACGGGTGGAAGCTGGAGGAGGGGCCGCTTGTTACAGAATTCATACAAGCGACTCGCAACTGCATGCCTCCAGATGTCTGTTTTATGGCTCCTGGAGAGTTGAGTTGCACGTCTCACTTTTCTCTCCATGGCCCTGATGACAGTTATGAGGAAGGATGGTGCAGAACCGAAAATGATTTACTAACTGTGGCATGTATGTTTTGGAGCTCCACATTTGTTGCGCTTGCGATTTCTCTCACTGATAAGCAAAGAAACATGTTTACTATGGATGCATCCGTCCCACATGTTCCCCTGGCAAAAGCTCACAGCGGCCAATGGGAAGACATGGGAGAATTTATGCACCGGTGCTACCGCACTTGCGATAGCGAGCCTACAGAGGATCCCACAGTGTTGTTTTCTCGAGAAATGAAAGCCGACAGAAAAAACGTGACGCATACAGTCCATTGTGTCCGCTCAGTTGAGCTAGTGAACATAGCTGTCTCACATTGTCTGCTTCAAACGACACCTCCTCTAAACTCCCCACACCCCCTGCTGACAGAGGTGCCTGACAGCCTGTGGGCCTCATCTAAGTATGATGTAGGCCTAATTAAAGATTGTGAGCCTGTTGTAATCACTCCAAAGTCCTCTTTTAGACCATGCCAAAGACAATATCCTCTGAAACAGGAAGCCATAGAGGGAATTACTCCTGTGTTTGAATCCCTGTTAAAGGCCGGAGTAATTATCCCATGCCCCACCTCTCCGGTTCGCACTCCACTATTCCCTGTGAAGAAAATCAGAGGACCAAATGAACCTGTTGAGTGGCGGTTTGTGCAGGACTTACAAGCTGTGAACAAGGCTGTAATCCCCAGAGCCCCCGTGGTTCCGAACCCCCACACCATTTTGTCCCAAATACCATCTGATGCTATGTGGTTTACTGTTGCTGACCTGACTAATGCATTCTTCTCTGTTCCAGTTCACCCAGATAGCCAGTTCTGGTTTGCTTTTGAGTTCCAGGGAAAGGCTTACACATTCACTCGGTTGTGTCAAGGCTACTGTGAGTCCCCCACGATTTTGAATGCTGCCTTAAGAGACTCCCTGTCAGACTTGATCCTCTCCCAAGGCACAGTGTTACTGCAATATGTCGATGATCTGCTACTGTGTGCACCCACACAAGAGCAGTGTCTGGCAGATTCTCTCACTTTACTGACACATTTGCATCACAAGGGCCACAAAGGTAGTAAGTCAAAACTGCAGTTTTGTAAAGAGCAAGTCACATTCTTAGGGCATGTGATTTCTTACAACTCTCACCAGATTTCCTCCAAGAGGGTGGAAGCTGTGATGACCATTCCAAAACCCCACACCAAAAAACAGATGATGTCATTCCTAGGAACCACATCATACTGCCGCAATTTCATTCCACACTACTCCTCTGTGGAGGCTCCACTTACTGCGCTCCTTCATGGTGCAAGTCTGTCAGCCAATGATTGCATTTCTTGGACACCAGAGGCTGAAGCTGCCTTCACTTCCTTGAAACAGCTGCTGCAAACGTTTTAGCGCTTCCAGACCCATCCAAACCATATACACAAATGGTGGATGAAAAGAATGGGTTCATGTCTTCTGTTCTTTTACAGCAGCATGGTGATCCACTTCGCCCGGTGGGTTATTACTCTTCCAAGCTTGACCCAGTAGCTGCAGGACTGCCTGGATGCCTACGAGCAGTAGCTGTGTGTGAGAAGGCCGTGCTCGCCTCACGTGACATTGTAGGGTACTCTCCTCTGACAGTGCAGGTACCCCATGCAGTTTCTCTCATTTTGCTTGAGCAGAAAACTTCACACCTTTCTGCAGCTCGCTGGCTCAGGTACTCTTCCATACTGCTTGACATGCCCAACATCACAGTGAAACGATGCACAACACTTAACCCAGCCACTCTTCTCCCCACGCGAGAGGATGGTGAACCACACAGCTGCACTGCTGTATTGGGTGAAACTTGTACACCTCGGATTGACTTGTTAGATGTTCCCATCGAGAACTCTGACATAGTGTTATATGTAGATGGCTCCTCCTCACGTGATTCACGTGGAACTAACCGGGTGGGTTTTGCTGTGTGTTCTGATCATGCCACTCTCGTTTCAGGCTTGTTGCCCAGACACCTCTCAGCACAGACTGCGGAACTTGTGGCGCTCACAGAAGCCTGTAAACTTACGGAGAGTCAGTCAGTCACCATCTACACTGACTCTCGCTACGCGTTCGGTGTGGTGCATGATTTTGGCGCCTTGTGGAGGCACAGAAAGTTCCTGAAATCTGATGGGAAGCCCATCCTCAATAATAACCAGGTAGCAGCGCTGCTGGATGCCATCCTCCTGCCTGCTCGCATTGCTGTAGTAAAGTGCGCAGCACACACAGGTAAAACTGATTGCAGCAGCCAAAGCAGCAGCCGAAGGAGGCCTACCCTTCCAACTTGTCTTGGCACCACTGTCCACACCTAACCTCGCTGATCTTCCTGCTGCATAGTGTATAGGAATTTCTTTCAACTGATGTACTAATCACATTATTTTATTGTATTATGCCTTGGTGCCACTGGATTTTAACATGTCTGACACCCATACTGTAAGAGGGAAGTTGGGGGGGAGCAGACCACTCCACAGGAAGAGTCTTTTGTCTCTTCCAGGACTTTGGGAGGTAGTAAGGGAGTGTAAACCTTAAGGTGTGAAACAGCTGTGTACTGCCTTTTGTTCCTGGAGAATGTGTTTAAACGGAGAGCCATGCTACTCTCGGTGAGACTCTGCTGTCCCTACCCCGCGGACATGCAAGCCCTCCACAAGCTTGTTTGTATGTCTTTGTGTGTTTGAGTTAAAGAATGTTAGCTACCGCTCATCTGCAGGCTTTATTTAAGTGGAAAAAACTTCCACAACAGAATGGCGCTGTGAGCAGGATGGTCCGTGTGGTCGCTGAACAACGGTTCCGTGGATGGGCTGATCACCCCTGAGGAAAAAGGTACCTTTGTCCTACCAGCTGTTGAAGCAAAGGAAATGGAGGAGTCACGGAGCCGTGTGTTTCAGTCACCACCGAGACCATCGATTTTGAGGGGACTCCTGCAGATGGGTGAGTTGTAGCTAACTTTGTATACAGTCATGGAGAGTTTTTTGTCTGGCTGAGCGGTGAAGTGCCTGCTGCTCCGGAGTTCGAGTCTCCGGAGGGAAAATCCTGGGGTTCGAGTCCCCAGGCTTGTGTTCGGTTCCGGTGTTGTGCAAAAGAAAAGCAGTTGTCTGCCAGAGTAATTGCAAAAACACTGGTCCATCACAGGGAACGGTGGTTCGAGTCCACCGTTGATAATCACGTCTGCACAATACAGTGTGTGGAGTGACGGTATTTTAGCACTTTTCTGCCGGTAAGGGAAGAAGGCCATTGCAGAGGACGCTCTGAATGTAAATATGGGATCTAGATCCAGTAGCAGCGGACGTTGCACCGAGCGGCCAGGGACAAAACTCAATGTGTGACTGTATGTTAAGAACTGAGTAAATGTGTGGTGTGTAAGATTGCAGAGAATGGATGTGTGGGAAAAGTTGTTGTGTGTGTGTAAAAAAAAAAAAAAGAACAGAGAAAAATGGGGTTCAAAATGTTGAAAATGGGGAACAAAACAAGGACAAAAGAAAAAAGAAAAAAGAGAGGAGTGTAGAAATGTGTGTAAAAGTTGTTTCCAACTAGCGGGAGACGGTGGTACTGCAGGCTACCAGCTCCCCTAGGGTGGACACACAAAAATTTCTTTTTTTAGCAGACTTGATGAAAATAAGCAAAAATAGGAAGAGGGTTTAGTGATTTTCAGTGTAGAACAACTACAATCTCTCTGGGTTTTTAAGAAAGGGGAGTACAGAACCAGAGAGGGGAGACGTGTTGTTTTAAGCAATGAGAAGAATGATCAAAATGTCTCAGTGTGTCACTTGCAGGTGAAGAGCAGACCCGGATCAATTTTCCACGTTCAGCAGTCGGGAAAAATTATAGGTCAACACCATTAGAAACACTCAAGCCAAGTTCTGGCTGAATTGTTTTACAGCTTAACTTCCATGTCTTTGTCACCCTGAGAACACAAGCTCCAAGAATCTCTCCCTGAAGACAAGAAATGCAGTTCCAGTACAACGAGATGGATCTCAAGAGCTCACAGCAGTGTCCTGAGCAGTGAAGAAAAGGTCCAGCAGCAGCAGCAAACAGCTGTGCAAGACAGCGACAGCAAGGAGAAAAATGGCATCATCATGACTGGATGGATGGATGTGCATTTCCAACGAGCTGCAACTTCACTGTGTGTGAATGGACTTTTGAAAAGACTGTCTGAGTTGGACATTTGCCACCTTTGGAGCAAAATGGCAAGATGAGACAGTGGACAACACAGGACAAAGCTGAAAGACAACTGACTCTCACTGGACTGCTGCAAGGGGGAGAGATGAGACCACAGTGGAAGGAGCAGGGGAGAACATGGCTGTTTTAGTGTGGGGAATGAAATTTGGGTTTAGGAAACTGGGGAGAAAAAGACTGCCTTGCGTGGAGAATTGAAAAGTGTCTGGAGCACCGCAAAGAGGAGAGGTACACAAAATTACACAAACAGAAAAATGCATTAATCCTACTAACACAAACACACACACAATGAAGCTCATGAAGACCAAATAGCATTTTAAGCATGCATTGCTGTTACCATCATCTTGTCCGGTTCACTTAGTGGGTTAAGAAGTGATACATAGACTAGTGAACTAGTATTATTTTGGGGAAGGATGATTGAATCATTGCAGGGGTGAACAGAATGATGCAGGGGGGTCAGATGAGTGGGGACTAATAGATTATTGAGTTTCTTGTTTCTGATGTGTGGGGGAGGTCTTATCATGGCACACATCTGGGTCCATGGGGGAAAACAAAACTCAGTATCTAATAGAATATTGTTGTGTGAGGTGTGACTGGTGGATGAAAGTTTTGGGGATTTACTTGGCTGATGCATTTTCTTTGCATTTTCCTTTGGTACCACTTTGAAACTGCCAATTAGTTTTGTTTTGATCTATAATTCTAAGAGAGTATGCTTAGACATCTTCTAAAAAGAGGCCTTCATATTTTTTGATTTTTAACAGTGCACTGAGATTTTTGTTTGGCAATTTTCTCTTTTGAAGCAGGCCTGCAATATCGGGATCGAAAGCGCTACACAACATGTTGAACAATCGCAAGTGAGTTTCTCCAAAAATTTAAATGGGCTCGGGAGAAAGCCACTTATTTGGGACAATCAGAAAACAAGTCCCTGCCAAAAAGGATTCAGCGAGGTAATCCAGTCTAAATTCTTTTTTCTTTTTCTGAAATGACGTCATTGCTGGCAGTAGAAACTTCTTGCGTCACGAGAGGTTTTACTGTCAGCAAATAAAAAAATGGGGACTGACTGGACTGACAAAAGCATTGACTGAATTGACACCAGTATGCAAGATTGCACCTCCACCTTGACCTGACAAAAGGGTGGATGTATGTATGTTTCTTTTTACAGGAGCAGAAAGATGACAGCAACAGGTTGCGTGACCTTTGGGGCATGCAGACTTAACCTTAAATCGCCACTTTCTGTGTCTTTGAATTTACCAGCAGTGTGTTATTCATGACCTTGTATTGTTTACAGTGCAGAGGTCACTGTGGGAAAGTGTGCATACAGATGCGCTGCGCTAACATCTATTTTTCCACAGCAGAGGGCTAATCATATGATCCAATCACATGATTTACAGCAGGACACACCGCTGGCTAATGTTTTACCTTTTCTTAAGACAGGGCCTGGAGTGAAACTACTCCAGGGGAGAATCCCTGGGAATTTTTAAGTGACAATGCACAACTTCATTGTGCATGTCTAATTGTGCTAAGCTGACATAGGGCAAAAGAGGGTTTTCCGTGGAAGCTTTCATTTTTAAGTGTCTGTGAAGGTTCTCAGTCATCCAGGTCATCGTAGTCTAAGGAGCTTGGAAAGAAAAGCGTCTGGACTTCTTAAAGTTGCTTGAAGACGTTTCACCTCTCATCCGAGAAGCTTCTTCAGTTCTAAGGTCAAATGGCCGAGAGTCCCAGATTTAAACCCAGTGGGAGTATCCCCCCAAAGAGGGACAAAGGACCCCCTGGTGATCCTCTAATCACATGAGCCAAGGTGTGAAAGCGGGTGTGGGACCTAATCAGCCAGGGTTTCGGGTGAGCTCATTGTTAAACCTGGCCCCACCCTATCATGTGAATTCCTGAGGTCAGATGGCCCAGAATGTGAGTGGGCGTTAAGGCGTCTGGGAAGGGATCTCAAAACTGGATTATAGATGGCAGACAATTGGTGTCGTAAACCACCGCCTCTGTTCAAAGATGGTCGCTCACAGTGGACATAGATGGCCTCTTTCACTCCTCTTTCAAACCATCTGTCCTCTCTGTCCAAAATGTGAACATTGGCATCCTCGAAAGAGTGACCTTTATCCTTAAGATGCAGATGGACTGCTGAGTCTTGTCCCGTGGAGGTGGCTCTTCTATGTTGTGCCATGCGCTTGTGAAGTGGCTGTTTGGTCTCTCCAATGTAGAGGTCTGGGCATTCCTCGCTGCACTGTACAGCATACACCACGTTGTTAAGTCTGTGTTTTGGAGTTTTGTCTTTCGGGTGAACCAGTTTCTGTCTGAGTGTGTTGCTGGGTCTGAAGTACACTGGGATGTCGTGCTTGGAGAAAACTCTCCTGAGTTTCTCTGATACACCAGCTACATAGGGGATGACAACGTTGTTGCGTCTGTCTTTCTTATCCTCCCTCGCTGGTGTCTGATCTTCTTTTCTGTGCATCTTTGCTGACTTCATGAACGCCCAGTTGGGATAACCGCATGTTTTGAGTCCTTCCTTTACATGTGTGTGTTCCTTCTTTTTCCCTTCAGGCTTAGAGGGAACATGTTCTGCCCGGTGGTGTAGGGTCCTGATTACTCCAAGTTTGTGTTCCAGAGGGTGATGGGAGTCAAAGAGGAGGTACTGGTCCGTGTGTGTGGGCTTCCGGTAAACTTCAATGTTGAGGTTGCCGTTTTCTTCAATGTGCACAGCGCAGTCTAGGAAGGGCAAGCAGTTGTCCTTTGTGTCTTCCCTGGTGAACTTGATGTTTTTATCCACGGCGTTAATGTGCGCATTGAAGGATTCCACTTCTTGTGTTTTGATTTTGACCCAGGTGTCGTCTACATATCTGTACCAGTGGCTGGGTACTCTCCCTTTAAAAGAGCCAAGAGCCTTTCTTTCATTTTTAAATTACATTCATTTTTAAATTACATTCATTTTTAAATTACAGAGACCGTGACATGAGGGATATGGAAGGATTGACGCAGATACAGGCCACGACCGGGAGAGAACGCTTCAACAGGACCAGTGAGAAGCACGGACCATCTGCAGGACAGCAGACAAACGACAGTGGGCTGCACCACTGGGCTTCCAAAGGATTGTCACGAGAAGATTTTGAACAGCGAAATCTTAAATAAAATGAAAAGTTTCTACGTTGACGTTGAGGAAGACAACTAAGGTGTACGACGTGCTCTGCCTTCAATCTACAGCCGCGTTGGAATGGAAATCGAGGGATGGAGAGAGCATGCCAAGGTCCAAAGGTGACAGCACAGAGGGAGATCAGCGTTGGAATTACAACTCTGTAAATGGCACAGACACCAGGAGCCATGATCGGGAACTGAGAATGACCATCTAATGCTTTTTCACTTTGCCATGCAAAGTACTTTGACACTCTGGAGAAGACCTTTCCTCTGTATCATTGTTGTAGCCATTTGCATGTGAGAGCTTAGATTGGGGGGAAGATTAAAGATGAACAAAGGGTGGTGGGAGAACAGTGCAGTGAGGATACACAGTGTGAAACTCCTTTAAGTGTAAAATAATGTTGATGTGATGTACAGAATGTTGGGAAAGAAATTCTGGTTTTAATGTGATTCTTGATTTAAGAATCAAAGGGTGGGATTGTATAGGAATTTCTTTCAACTGATGTACTAATCACATTATTTTATTGTATTATGCCTTGGTGCCACTGGATTTTAACATGTCTGACACCCATACTGTAAGAGGGAAGTTGGGGGGGAGCAGACCACTCCACAGGAAGAGTCTTTTGTCTCTTCCAGGACTTTGGGAGGTAGCAAGGGAGTCTAACCTTAAGGTGTGAAACAGCTGTGTACTGCCTTTTGTTCCTGCAGAAGGTATTTAAACGGAGAGCCATGCTACTCTCGGTGAGACTCTGCTGTCCCTGCCCCGCGGACATGCAAGCCCTCCACAAGCTTGTTTGTATGTCTTTGTGTGTTTGAGTTAAAGAATGTTAGCTACCGCTCACCGCTCATCTGCAGGCTTTATTTAAGTGGAAAAAACTTCCACAACAATAGTCATTTGCCTGCCAGCCAGAGAAAACTCTCTGGCGCAAACATGGCTGCACACTGGTCGAATCGTGCAGACAGCAGTGCAGTGGCAAAAGCCCTCCTGTCAGAAATCATTCCCAGGTTGGGCATCCCAGGGAAAATCACAAGTGATAATGGTACTCACTTTGTGAACCAGGCATTGAAGGAGATCAGCAAGCAACTAGGTTTCAAATTGCAAACACACTGTGCATATCACCCACAATCTGGAGGTGCTGTGGAGAGAATGAACGGCTCCTTAAAATCCAAGCTGGTAAAGTGCTGTGAAGAAACTGGCCTCACATGGCCAAAAGCACTTCCCCCCGTGCTGATGTATGTGCGCACGCGAACCAGACCTCCAGTACACCTCAGTCCTTATGAGGTGTTGTATGGACGACCCGCCAGAGTGGGGGCAGAACCCCCCAAATGGACTGGCATGTCCACAGAGTTGTGCAACAGCGAAATGATTGTGTACTGTCAAAATCTCTCCAGTACTCTCTCGCAGGTACACCGAGCAGTGAAAGCAGCCCTGCCCAGGCCAGCAGAAGGACCCCTGCACCCGTTCAAACCAGGGAACTGGGTGCTAGTGAAGGATTTCAGGAGGAGACACTGGAAGGCGAAGCGGTGGCTGGGTCCATTCCAAGTGCTACTGACCACACAAACAGCGGTAAAGGTTGGGGAACGACTGACTTGGATCCACGCCAGCCACTATAAGCTGTTTGGAGGAGAACCACCCAGAACGGATGAGCAACTAGAAAAGACAAACGGGGCAGAATAATCCCCGCACCTCATTCAGGCAGTAGGCAGTCCACCCTCTACCTGCAACAATGCAACAAGCCAGGAAGCAGCTCATCACTGGGGTGGCTCTGATGCCTTTTAGTGTGCTGATGATCGCCCTCTGGTGGAGCCTCTAGAGAGATCAGCAGCTGAGCACCATGCCACCATCCAAGGAGGTTCGTGCAACAGAAGGAGCAACCCACGAGCCACGGTGGGTCCTATGTGCTGCACATTCATTCCAAACAACACAGCCTCAGATGACACTGTAACCAGAGTCTTGGAAGGTTTGTGAACACTGCCATCCAAAACCACAGAGGACTCCGGCATCAATAACCCCTTAGACGGGTGGTTAAACAGACAGTTTGGGAAGTATAAGGCCATAGTGATGTCGTTGCTAATGTCCATAGCCACTTTTATTGCCATTCTCACATGCTGCGGTTGTTGTCTGATCCCATGCCTCCGAACCCTATTGAGTAGATTAATCACAGTGGCACTGACAAAAGAAAGCGAGTCTCCCAAATTGCAGCTTCCCCTATTGCAGGCTGAAGATTACATTGATGATAGCAAAAGCAAGGATGATTGTGATGAGTGAAATTATTTTCCTGACACTGTAAGAATGATGCATATTGTGTGCAATATTGCTGATGTAATTAACAGAATGTTAGGAAGAGAAATCCTTGGTACTAGTGATTGAGATGCAATCAAGAGGGTGGGAACTGTTGTGGGATTTCTCTTTAGTGTATTGTCCTTTAATGTATTGTATTGCTTTCATGTTACTTAGTTTAGTATGTGTGGTTCACACCTCATTCACGCTGGGAAACAGACGGTGAGAAACTGGTGAATGTCTCCCAGGATGCGGAAGCTCACACAGGAAGGCTTGACCCCAGAGTGGGGGAGATTCACACAGGTGATAGAGAGTCTGTCTGTTTAGAGCCAAGGTGTGAACTGCAACTGTAAAAGCCTTTTGTTCTGTGACTGTGTATAAAAAGGACCTGAACTGTTCATTGTCAGAGACGACTTTCAGTGCCCCCTGACTGATGTCCCTCCTCATGCATGAGATAGCTGAAATAAAGGTGTTGTTGCAACTCATCCCGTCTGCAGGCTTTGGTAATTAAAATTTCCACAACAATACCTAACCAGCCTGTTAATGGGATCTTTGTCAGCTGATCCAAGGGACCATGCACTGAAGTTTTACATCAAATAAACTAAACCTGTCATGATCCTGGGCCATGTTGGCCCAGTGTTCTTAGTTTTCGTTTGTTTTCTGTTTTGTTCTTTATTTTTGCCCTGGTTTCTAAGTTGTTCTGTTAAGATGCTCCTTATTTGATTACCCCCTCTGTGCTCCCCTGTGTATCTGTAGACCCTTGTTCCCCTACTTGTGTTTTATTCCATTTTTCCCCAGCCCGTTATGTCGTGCACTCTCTCCTCCTGTCTGAACCTCTGTACTTCCTGTTTTACTTTGACAGTCTCGCCTCAGTGTTGCGTTTACTCCTGCCATGTCTTGTTATGATTATCAGTGTCACCTGTGTTCCCCGTGTGCTTCCACTTCCCTCGTTAACCCTCTGTGTATTTATGTCTGCTTCTCACTCAGTTCTGGGTCGCATTCTCCCTCATTCATGGCCGTGTGTTTCTCTGTGTACTAGTGTATTGTTTCCCATCACAACAGAGAGGCGAATCTGGCATTGATATATGACATCACAACAGAGAGGCGAATCTGGTATTGATATTTGACATCACAGCAGAGACGCGATTACGGCATTGATATTTGACATCACAGTAGAGAGGCAAATCTGGCATTGATATTTGTTTTCACAAGAGAGAGGCGAATCTGGCATTGAAATGTGACATCACAGCAGAGACTCGAGTCTGGTATTGATATGTGACATCACAACAGAGAGGCGAATCTGGCATTGATATGTGACATCACAACAGAGAGGTGAATCTGGTATTGATATTTGACATCACAGCAGAGACGCGAGTCCGGTATTGATATGTGACATCACAGCAGAGACGCGAGTCTAGTATTCATATTTGACATCACATCAGCGACTCGAATCTGGTATTGATATTTAACATCACAATACAGAGGCTAATCTGGCATTGATATTTGACATCACAATAGAGAGGAGAATCTGGTACTAATATTTGACTTCACAATAGAGTTTCAGTTTTAGTTTCAGTTTCACTTTTATTTCTATAGCACATTTAAAAGACCCAGGTACATCATAGTGCTTCACAGACGAGTCGCATTTCGGGGTTACAACAGTAAAGGAGCAGGAAAATACAATTATCAACAAAAGAAAATACAATTATAAGATGGTGATGTGGCAACAAGCATGAACCCGGGAAAAGTTAAAAACTAAGTTTTTTGGAAGTCAAGATTAAACAGGTGGGTTTTTAAACGTGATTTAAAGGATTGGATGGATTCCGACGCACGGACATCAATCGGCAAGCTGTTCCAGAGTTTTGGTGCGGCAAAAGCAAAAGCTCGATCCCCCTTACTCTTCCGTTGAGAGATTGGTTGCATTGAGAGCCCCTGGTTAGAGGATCTGAGTGCTCTCGTGGGGATGTATAGGTCAAGGAGGTCGATTAAGTAGCTGGGTGCCAGGTTATTTAAAATTTTAAAAGTGTATAAAAGGATTTTAAAAACGATACGGTATTTGACGGGGAGCCAATGAAGGTTGGCGAGGATGGGTGTGATATGGTCATGTCTTCTGCTGCCGCTTAAAAGGCGTGCTGCAGCATACTGGACTAGTTGCAGGCGTTGGATGAGTGAAAGTTGGAGGCCTAAATAAAGAGAATTACAGTAGTCCAATCTCGAAGTAACAAGAGCATGAATGAGCTTTTCAAGGTCTTTATGTCGTAAGTAGGGCATTGCTTTAGAAAGTTGACATCACAGCTGGTTTTCACCACTGCAGCCACTTGCTTGTCTAATTTGAGAGAACTATCCAGCACTACTCCAAGGTTTCTGACAGTAAACGAAAGATGACTGGCATAGGATCCCAAGGTATCCGTTAGCTGTTTCAATGGGATGTGACTGTCAAAGATGATAATTTCTGTTTTGTTTTCATTAAGGGTGAGAGAGTTGTGCAGTAGCCAGTCTCTAATATAACGCAGGCAGGTGAAACAACTGCATATAGCGGGGACTGGAGATCCAAATCCAGAGGAAAATAGATATGGATATCATGAACATAACAGTGGAAAGAAATATTATGATTTCTGAAAAGAGAGGGGCGAATCTGGCATTGATATGTGACATCACATCAGAGACGCGAATCTGGCATTCATATTTCAAATCACAGTAGAGAGGCGATTCTAGGATTGATATTTGACATGACAACAGAGAGTTTATTCTCGCATTGATATGTGACAACACAATAGAGAGGCGAATCTGGCATTGACATTTGACTTCACAATAGAGAGGCGAGTCTGGTATTGATATGTGACATCACAATAGAGAGGTGAATCTGGCATTAATATTTGACATCACAGTAGAGTGGCGATTCTGGTATTGATAGTTGACATGACAATAGAGAGGCGCAACTGGTATTGATATTTGACATCACAACAGAGAGGCGAATCTCGCATTGATATGTGACATCACAATAGAGAGGCGAATCTGGCATTGATATTTGACTTTACAATTGAGAGGCGAATCTGGCATTGATATTTGACATCACAGCAGAGACGCGAGTCTGGTATTGATATGTGACATCACAGCAGAGACGCGAGTCTGGTATTGATATGTGACATCACAATAGAGAGGCGAATCTGGTATTGATATTTGACATCACAAGAGAGAGGCGAATCTCGAATTGATATGTGACATCACAGTAAAGAGGCCAATCTGGCATTGATATGTGACATGTCAATAGAGATGCAAATCTGGCATTGATATGTGACATCACAACAGAGAGGCGAATCTCGCATTGATATTTGACATCACAACAGCGAGCCGAATCTGGAATTGATATTTGACATCACAACAGCGAGCCGAATCTGGCATTGATATTTAACAAGAAAATAGAGAGGCGAATCTGGCATTTATATTTGACATCACAACAGAGACTCGAGTCTGGTATTGATATGTGACATCACATCAGGGACACGAATCTGGCATTGATATTTGACATCACAGCAGAGATGCGAGTCTTGTATTGATATGTGACATCACAGCAGAGAGAGGAATCTGGCATTGATATGTGACATCACAGCAGAGAAGCGATTCTGGCAATGATATTTGACATCACAACAGAGAGGTGAATCTCGCATCGATATGTGTCTTCACAATAGAGAGGAGAATCTGGCATTGATATTTGACTTCACAATAGAGAGGAAAATCTGGCATTTATATTTGACATCACAATAGAGAGGCGAATCTGGCATTGATATTTGACATCAAATCAGAGATGCGAATATGGCATTGATATGTGACATCACAATAGAGAGGCGATTCTGGCATTAATATTTGTTTTCAATATAGAGAGGCTAATATGGCATTAAAATGTGACATCATAGCAGAGACTCCAATCTGGTATTGTTATGTAACATCACAATAGAGAGGCGAATCTCGCATTGATATTTGACATCACAACAGAGAGGCGAATCTGGCATTGATATGTGACATCACAATAGAGAGGAGAATCTGGTATTGATATTTCACATCACAACAGCGAGCCGAATCTGGCATTGATATTTGACATCACAACAGAGAGGTGAATCTCGCATCGATATGTGTATTCACAATAGAGAGGTGAATCTCGCATCGATATTTGACTTCACAATAGAGAGGACAATCTGGCATTGATATTTGACATCACAGCAGAGACGCGAATATGGCATTGATATGTGACATCACCAGTGGTGGGACTAACGCGTTATTAAGTAACACGTTACAGTAACTACGTTATTATTGTGGTAACGAGCACGGTATTAGCAAGTGGTTGAAGCCAGCAGGTGGATGAGGGAAAAGGGAGGCAAGAGGAGAGACCCGAAGCGGCCGCCGGTCCGAGTGTCAGGTGAACTGAACTTCAGGTAAGAAGTTATGACCTGCAGTCTATCTGGGTCAGATATAAACCAAGTTTATGTGCAGTTTATTTTCGTTGTGCTGACATTTTCGTACTGTGTGCTAGCTAGCATGACAGAGTTTCTATACAGCTGGGTGGGTGCTATGTTACTGATGTTGAACTTTATTTTGTTCAAACGGTTAATTATTAGAGTTTCCAACCGTCCCCTAAAAAACAGAATCGTCTGGTATTCAGAGAAAATATTACGCGTTTCGTACTGAGGTGAAAAGGAACACAGTTTGTCCCGGACTTCAGCTACAATGAAAAAGACACAAAGCTGGAGCTGCACAGCTGCCTCTTCTTCTCTCATTCTCTCCCGTTTCTACTTCAATCACGAAACTGATCAATGATCAGCTGATCGGCTCTTCTCTCTCGTTTGTTTATCGCCCACTTTGTGCCAGAAAGAGGAAACCAGCAGATGTCGCGCTAAACAACAGCAGCACGTTTAAGCTTGATCAGCTGTTGTTAGAATTTATTTAATATTAATTTCTAGTATCAGCTGATGTTTGCTGGAGCCACAGCTGTAAAGCTGCTGGTCATGATGTCGGTTTGGATATGTGGTGAGAGGGAAACATGAAGATGAAACCAGGAGATGTCCTTACTGAATCATCAGAGCTGAACAGGTGATGGAGAAACAGGTTTACCTTTTAGGTGACATGAATGAGTTGAAGGGAAGTTATGAACTGTTTCTGAGAGACAAATAACACCAGGATCCTTTTCTAAGTAGCTGACAGCTGGTAACTGTGCAGGGGCGGGTCTAGCAAAGTGTTGCCAGGGGGCCAGGTAGGGCATTAACAGGGAAAGGGGGGGACAAGGAAATACTTTTCTTTATTATTCTCATTTAAAATGTCTCGCTTTTAAAAAAAATAATTATCTGAGTCTTACAACAAACGATTGATAGATTGATACATATATACCACCAGAACAGTGTACATCACTGTCACAACAGCGTTTGTTTTCATTCAAAGGCTTTATGATTTTTCCTATAATGGTGGGCCGGTCTCTAGTCAAAATGTCCGGGACGATTTTTTTGTCCCAGTCCAGCTCTGTATGCAGCTCATCTGCAGTCTGGTGTTACCTACATCTTCCTATTCAGAAGACAGAATTTCCAAGTTCTCAGTACAATCAAAAGCACCACGACTGCAGTTTTTGTGTTGGATGTAAAAAGCAGGCTAGAATCATGGCGGCGGTCAACGACGGTCCAGGCGTGGGATTTCTCTCGTGGAAATGTGCACATTATTTTTTCCTTTCTATTGGTAAGTGGCACAGTGCACTGTGGCAAGTAAGCAAGATAGAAGACTGGCAATCTGGCTGGGTATCCAGTTATGGAAGCAACACATTAACAAGAGAATTCTGAGTAAAACCAAAGTTACTTTCCCTAGTAACTAGTTACTTTGAAAGTAACGAGTAACTTGAGTAACTGAGTTACTTTTTTAGAGAAGTAACTAGTAATGTAACTAAGTTACTAATTTAAAGTAACTTACCCAACACTGGACATCACAATAGAGAGGTGAATCTCGCATTGATATTTGACATCACAGCAGAGACGCGAGTCTAGTATTCATATGTGGCATCACATCAGCGACGCGAATCTGGCATTGATATTTGACATCACAGTAGAGAGGAGAATATGGTATTGATATTTGACAGCACAATAGAGAGGCGAATCTGGCATTGATATGTGACATCACATCAGAGAGACGAATCTTGCATTGATATGTGACATCACAATAGAGAGGCGAATCTGGTATTCATATTTGACAATACAATAGAGACGCGAATATGGCATTGATATGTGACATCACAGCAGAGAGACGAATCTTGCATTGATATGTGACATCACAGTAGAGATGCGGATATGGCATTGATATGTGACATCACAATAGAGAGGTGAATCTGGCATTTATATGTGACATCACAATAGAGAGGCGAATGTGGCATTGATATGTGACATCACAATAGAGAGGCGATTCTGGCATTGATATTTGACATCACAATGGAGAGGCGAATCTGGCATTGATATTTGTTTTCACAATAGAGAGGCGAATCTGGCATTGATATTTGTTTTCACAATAGAGAGGCGATTCTGGCATTGATATTTGACATCACAACAGAGAGGCGAATCTCGCATTGATATGTGACATCACAATAGAGAGGTGAATCTGGCATCGATATTCAACATCAATGAAGAGAGGGTGGTCTGGCATGAATACATGACATCACAATAGAGAGGTGAATCTGGCATTGATATTCAACATCAATGTAGAGCGACTGGTCTGGCGTTGATATGTGACATCACAATAGAGACGTTCGTTTGACATTGATATGTGACATCACAATAGAGAGGTGAATCTGGCACCGATATTCAACATCAATGTAGAGAGGCTGGTCTGGCATTGATATTTAACATAACAGTAGAGAGGCTGGTCTGGCATTGATATGTGACATCACAATAGAGAGGTGAATATGGCATTGATATTTAACATCAATGTAGAGAGGCTGGTCTGGCATTGACATGTGACATGACAATAGAGAGGTGAATCTGGCATAGATATTTAACATGACAGTAGAGAGGCTGGTCTGGCATGGATACATGACATCACAATAGAGAGGTGAATCTGGCATTGATATTCAACATCAATGTAGAGCGACTGGTCTGGCATTGATATGTGACATCACAATAGAGACGTTCGTTTGACATTGATATGTGACATCACAATAGAGAGGTGAATCTGGCACCGATATTTAACATCAATGTAGAGAGGTTCGTCTGACATTGATATGTGACATCATAATAGAGAGGTGAATCTGGCATCGATATTCAACATCAATGTAGAGAGACTGGTCTGGCATTGATATTTAACATCACAGTAGAGAGGTGAATCTGACATTTATATGTGACATCACAATAGAGAGGTTAATCTGGCATTGATATGTGACATCACAATAGAGAGGTAAATATGGCATTGATATTTAACATCAATGAAGAGAGGTTCGTCTGACATTGATATGTGACATCACAATAGAGAGGTGAATCTGGCATGGATATTTGACATCACAGTAGAGAGGTGAATATGGCATTGATATGTGACATCACAATAGAGAGGCGAATCTGGCATTAATATGTGACATCACAATAGAGAGGCGATTCAGATATTGATATGTGACATCACAATATACAGGTGAATCTGGCATCGATATTCAACATCAATGTAGAGAAGCTGGTCTGGCATTGATATTTAACATCACAGTAGAGAGTTTCGTCAGACATTGATATGTGACATCGCAATAGAGAGGTGAGTCTGGCATTGATATTTAACATCACAGTAGAGAGTTTCGTCGGACATTGATATGTGACATCACAATAGAGAGGTGAATCTGGCATTGATATTTAACATCAATGAAGAGAGGCTGGTCTGGCATTGATATGTGACATCACAATAGAGAAGTGAATCTGGCATTGATATGTGACATCACAATAGAGAGGTGAATCTGGCATTGATATTTAACATCAATGTTGAGAGGTTCGTCTGGCGTTGATATGTGACATCACAATAGAGAGGTGAATCTGGAATTGATATTTAACATCAATGATGAGAGGTTCGTCTGGCATTGATATGTGACATCACAATAGAGAGGTGAATCTGGCATTAATATTTAACATCTATGTAGAGAGGCTGGTCTGGCATTGATATGTGACATCACAATAGAGAGGTGAATCTGGCATTGATATTTAACATCAATGATGAGAGGTTCGTCTGGCATTGATATGTGACATCACAATAGAGAGGTGAATCTGGCATTCATATTTAACATCACAGTAGAGAGGCTCGTCTGACATTGATATGTGACACACAATATAGAGGTGAATCTGCCATTGATATTTAACATCACAGTAGAGAGGTTCGTCTGACATTGATATGTGACATCACAATAGAGACTTGAATGTGACACTGATATTTAACATCAATGAAGAGAGGTTCGTCTGGCATTGATATGTGACATCACAATAGAGAGGTGAATCTGGCATTAATATTTAACATCACAGTAGAGAGGTTCGTCTGACATTGATATGTGACATCACAATAGATATGTGAATGTGACATTGATATTTAACATCAATGATGAGAGGTTCGTCTGGCATTGATATGTCACATCACAATAGAGAGGTGAATCTGGCATCGATATTTAACATCACAGTAGAGAGGTTCGTCTGACATTGATATGTGACATCACAATAGAGAGGTGAATGTGACATTGATATTTAACATCAATGATGAGAGGTTCGTCTGGCATTGATATGTGACATCACAATAGAGAGGTGAATCTGGCATTGATATTCAACATCAATGTAGAGAGGCTGGTCTGGCATTGATATTTAACATCACAATACAGAGGCTGGTCTGGCATTGATATGTGACATCACAATAGAGACGTTCGTTTGACATTGATATGTGACATCACAATAGAGAGGTGAATCTGGTATCGATATTCAACATCAATGTAAAGAGGCTGGTCTGGCATTGATATTTAACATAACAATAGAGAGGCTGGTCTGGCATTGATATGTGACATCACAATAGAGAGGTGAATCTGGCATTGATATTTAACATCACAGTAGAGAGGTTCGTCTGACATTGATATGTGACATCACAATAGAGAGGTTCATTTGACATTAATATGTGACATCACAATAGAGAGGTGAATCTGACATTGATATTTAACATCAATGTAGAGAGGCTTGTCTGGCATGGATACATGACAT
Source organism: Pelmatolapia mariae (assembly GCF_036321145.2). Lineage (NCBI taxonomy): Eukaryota > Metazoa > Chordata > Actinopteri > Cichliformes > Cichlidae > Pelmatolapia > Pelmatolapia mariae. The sequence continues at coordinate 30,451,520 of NC_086238.1, read as the reverse complement.
CACAATAGAGAGGTGAATCTGGCATTGATATTTAACATCACAGTAGAGAGGCTGGTCTGGCATTGACATGTCACATGACAATAGAGAGGTGAATCTGGCATTGATATTCAACATCAATGTAGAGAGGCTGGTCTGGCATTGATATGTGACATGACAATAGAGAGGTGAATCTGGCATTGATATTTAACATCAATGTAGAGAAGCTGGTCTGGCATTGATATTTAACATCAATGTAGAGAGGCTGGTCTGGCATTGATATGTGACATCACAATAGAGAGGTGAATCTGGCATTTATAATTAACATCGATGTAGAGCGGCTGGTCTGGCATTAATATGTGAGATCACAATAGAGAGGTGATTCTGGCATCGATATTCAACATCAATGTACAGAAGCTGGTCTGGCATTGATATTTAACATGAATGTAGAGAGGCTGGTCAGGCATTGATATGTGACATCACAATAGAGAGGTTTGTCTGACATTAATATGTGACATTACAATAGAGAGGTTCATCTGACATTAATATGTGACATCACAATAGAGAGTTGAATCTGGCATCGATATTCAACATCACAGTAGAGAGGTTCGTCTGACATTGATATGTGACATCACAATAGAGAGGTGAATCTGTCATCGATATTCAACATCAATGTAGAGAGGCTGGTCTGGCATTGATATGTGACATCACAGTAGAGAGGTGAATCTGTCATCGATATTCAACATCAATGTAGAGAGGCTGGTCTGGCATTGATATGTGACATCACAATAGAGAGGTTCGTCTGGCATTGATTTGTGACATCACCATAGAGAGGTTAATCTGGCATTGATATGTGACATCACAATAGAGAGGTTCGTCTGGCATTGATTTGTGACATCACCATAGAGAGGTTAATCTGGCATTGATATGTGACATCACAATAGAGAGGTTCGTTTGACATTGATATGTGACATAACAGTAGAGAGGTGAATCTGGCATTGATATGTGACATCACAATAGAGAGGTGAATCTGGCATTGATATTTATCATCAATGTAGAGAGAGTGGTCTGACATTGATATGTGACATCACAATAGAGAGGTTCGTCTGGCATTGATTTGTGACATCACAATAGAGACGTTCGTTTGACATTGATATGTGACATCACAATAGAGTGGTGAATCTGGCATCGATATTCAACATCAATGTAGAGAGGCTGGTCTGGCATTGATATATGAATTCACAATAGAGAGGTGAATCTGTCATCGATATTCAACATCAATGTAGAGAGGCTGGTCTGGCATTGATATGTGACATCACAATAGAGAGGTGAATCTGGCATTTATAATTAACATCGATGTAGAGCGGCTGGTCTGGCATTAATATGTGAGATCACAATAGAGAGGTGAATCTGGCATCGATATTCAACATCAATGTACAGAAGCTGGTCTGGCATTGATATTTAACATGAATGTAGAGAGGCTGGTCAGGCATTGATATGTGACATCACAATAGAGAGGTTTGTCTGACATTAATATGTGACATTACAATAGAGAGGTTCATCTGACATTAATATGTGACATCACAATAGAGAGTTGAATCTGGCATCGATATTCAACATCACAGTAGAGAGGTTCGTCTGACATTGATATGTGACATCACAATAGAGAGGTGAATCTGTCATCGATATTCAACATCAATGTAGAGAGGCTGGTCTGGCATTGATATGTGACATCACAGTAGAGAGGTGAATCTGTCATCGATATTCAACATCAATGTAGAGAGGCTGGTCTGGCATTGATATGTGACATCACAATAGAGAGGTTCGTCTGGCATTGATTTGTGACATCACCATAGAGAGGTTAATCTGGCATTGATATGTGACATCACAATAGAGAGGTTCGTCTGGCATTGATTTGTGACATCACCATAGAGAGGTTAATCTGGCATTGATATGTGACATCACAATAGAGAGGTTCGTTTGACATTGATATGTGACATAACAGTAGAGAGGTGAATCTGGCATTGATATGTGACATCACAATAGAGAGGTGAATCTGGCATTGATATTTATCATCAATGTAGAGAGAGTGGTCTGACATTGATATGTGACATCACAATAGAGAGGTTCGTCTGGCATTGATTTGTGACATCACAATAGAGTGGTGAATCTGGCATCGATATTCAACATCAATGTAGAGAGGCTGGTCTGGCATTGATATATGAATTCACAATAGAGAGGTGAATCTGTCATCGATATTCAACATCAATGTAGAGAGGCTGGTCTGGCATTGATATGTGACATTACAATAGAGTGGTGAATCTGGCATTGATATTTAACATCAATGTAGAGAGACTGGTCTGGCATTGATATGTGACATGACAATAGAGATGTTCGTTTGACATTGATATGTGAGATAACAATAGTGAGGTGAATCTGGCATTGATATTTAACATCACAGTAGAGAGGTTCGTCTGACATTGATATGTGACATCACATTAGAGAGGTGAATCTGGCATTGATATGTGACATCACAGTAGATATGTTCGTTTGACATTGATATGTGACATCACAGTAGAGAGGTGAATCTGGCATTGATATGTGACATCACAGTAGATAGGTTCGTCTGACATTGATATGTGACATCACAGTAGAGAGGTGAATCTGGCATTGATATGTGACATCACAATAGATAGGTGAATCAGGCATTGATATTTAACATCAATGTAGAGAGGCTGGTCTGGCATTGATATGTGACATCACAATAGAGAGGTGAATCTGGCATTGATATTTAACATCAATGTAGAGAGGCTGGTCTGGCATTGATATATGACATCACAATAGAGAGGTGAATCTGGCATTGATATTCACCATCAATGTAGAGAGGCTGGTCTATGATTGATATATGACATCACAATATAGAGGTGAATCTGGCATCGATATTTAACATCACAGTAGAGAGGCTGGTCTGGCATTGATATGTGACAAGACAATAGACACGTTCGTTTGACATTGATATGTGACATAACAATAGAGAGGTGAATCTGGCATTGATATTTAACATCAATGTAGAGAGGCTGGTCTGGCATTGATATTTAACATAACAATAGAGAGGCTGGTCTGGCATTGATATGTGACATCACAATAGAGAGGTGAATCTGGCATTGATATTTAACATCAATGTAGAGAGGCTGGTCTGGCATTGATATTTAACATAACAATAGAGAGGCTGGTCTGGCATTGATATGTGACATCACAATAGAGAGGTGAATCTGGCATTGATATTTAACATCAATGTAGAGAGGCTGGTCTGGCATTGATATTTAACATAACAATAGAGAGGCTGGTCTGGCATTGATATATGAATTCACAATAGAGAGGTGAATCTGGCATTGATATTTAACATCAATGTAGAGAGGCTGGTCTGGCATTGATATTTAACATAACAATAGAGAGGCTGGTCTGGCATTGATATGTGACATCACAATAGAGAGGTGAATCTGGCATTGATATTTAACATCAATGTAGAGAGGCTGGTCTGGCATTGATATATGACATCACAATAGAGAGGTGAATCTGGCATTGATATTCACCATCAATGTAGAGAGGCTGGTCTATGATTGATATATGACATCACAATATAGAGGTGAATCTGGCATCGATATTTAACATCACAGTAGAGAGGCTGGTCTGGCATTGATATGTGACAAGACAATAGACACGTTCGTTTGACATTGATATGTGACATCACAATAGAGACGCCGGTTTGACATTGATATGTGACATAACAATAGAGAGGTGAATCTGGCATTGATATTTAACATCAATGTAGAGAGGCTGGTCTGGCATTGATATATGAATTCACAATAGAGAGGTGAATCTGGCATTGATATTTAACATCAATGTAGAGAGGCTAGTCTGGCATTGATATTTAACATAACAATAGAGAGGCTGGTCTGGCATTGATATGTGACATCACAATAGAGAGGTGAATCTGGCATTGATATGTGACATGACAATAGAGAGGTGAATCTGACATTGATATTTAACATCACAGTAGAGAGGCTGGTCTGGCATTGATATGTGACATCACAATAGAGAGGCGAATCTGGCATTGATATGTGACATCACAATAGAGAGGCGAATCTGGCATTGATATGTGACATGACAATAGAGAGGTTAATCTGGCATTGATATGTGACATCACAGTAGAGAGGTGAATCTGGCATTGATATGTGACATCACAATAGAGAGGTGAATCTGGCATTGATATTTAACATCACAGTAGAGAGGCTGGTCTGGCATTGATATGTGACATCACAATAGAGAGGCGAATCTGGCATTGATATGTGACATGACAATAGAGAGGTTAATCTGTCATCGATATTCAACATCAATGTAGAGAGGCTGGTCTGGCATTGATATGTGACATCACAGTAGAGAGGTGAATCTGTCATCGATATTCAACATCAATGAACATTGATATGTGACATCACAATAGAGAGGCGAATCTGGCATTGATATGTGACATGACAATAGAGAGGTTAATCTGGCATTGATATGTGACATCACAGTAGAGAGGTGAATCTGACATTGATATGTGACATCACAATAGAGAGGTGAATCTGGCATTGATATTTAACATCACAGTAGAGAGGCTTGTCTGGCATTGATATTTAACATAACAATAGAGAGGCTGGTCTGACATTGATATGTGACATCACAATAGAGAGGCGAATCTGGCATTGATATGTGACATGACAATAGAGAGGTTAATCTGTCATCAATATTCAACATCAATGTAGAGAGGCTGGTCTGGCATTGATATGTGACATCACAGTAGAGAGGTGAATCTGTCATCGATATTCAACATCAATGAACATTGATATGTGACATCACAATAGAGAGGCGAATCTGGCATTGATATGTGACATGACAATAGAGAGGTTAATCTGGCATTGATATGTGACATCACAGTAGAGAGGTGAATCTGACATTGATATGTGACATCACAATAGAGAGGCGAATCTGGCATTGATATGTGACATGACAATAGAGAGGTTAATCTGTCATCGATATTCAACATCAATGTAGAGAGGCTGGTCTGGCATTGATATGTGACATCACAATAGAGAGGTGAATCTGGCATTGATATGTGACATCACAGTAGAGAGGTGATTCTGGCATTGATATGTGACATCACAATAGAGAGGTGAATCTGGCATTGATATTTAACATCACAGTAGAGAGGTTCGTCTGACATTGATATGTGACATCACAATAGAGAGGTGAATGTGACATTGATATTTAACATCAATGATGAGAGGTTCGTCTGGCATTGATATGTGACATCACAATAGAGAGGTGAATCTGGCATTGATATTTAACATCAATGATGAGAGCTTCGTCTGGCATTGATATGTGACATCACAATAGAGAGGTGAATCTGGCATTGATATTTAACATCACAGTAGAGAGTTTCGTCGGACATTGATATGTGACATCACAATAGAGAGGTGAATATGGCATTGATATTTAACATCACAGTAGAGAGGTTCTTCTGACATTGATATGTGACATCACAATAGAGAGGTGAATCTGGCATTGATATTTAACATCACAGTAGAGAGGTTCGTCTGACATTAATATGTGACATCACAATAGATAGATTCATCTGACATTAATATGTGACATCACAATAGAGAGATGAATCTGTCATCGATATTTAACATCACAGTAGAGAGGTTCGTCTGACATTAATATGTGACATCACAATAGATAGATTCATCTGACATTAATATGTGACATCACAATAGAGAGTTGAATCTGTCATCGATATTCAACATCAATGTAGCGAGGCTGGTCTGGCATTGATATGTGACATCACAATAGAGAGGTGAATCTGGCATTGATATGTGACATCACAGTAGAGAGGTGAATCTGGCATTGATATGTGACATCACAATAGAGAGGTGAATGTGACATTGATATTTAACATCAATGATGAGAGGTTCGTCTGGCATTGATATGTGACATCACAATAGAGAGGTGAATCTGGCATTAATATTTAACATCTATGTAGAGAGGCTGGTCTGGCATTGATATGTGACATCACAATAGAGAGGTGAATCTGGCATTGATATTTAACATCAATGATGAGAGCTTTGTCTGGCATTGATATGTGACATCACAATAGAGAGGTGAATCTGGCATTGATATTTAACATCACAGTAGAGAGTTTCGTCGGACATTGATATGTGACATCACAATAGAGAGGTGAATATGGCATTGATATTTAACATCACAGTAGAGAGGTTCTTCTGACATTGATATGTGACATCACAATACAGAGGTGAATCTGGCATTGATATTTAACATCACAGTAGAGAGGTTCTTCTGACACTGATATGTGACATCACAATAGAGAGGTGAATCTGGCATTGATATTTAACATCAATGTAGAGAGGCTGGTCTGGCATTGATATGTGACATCACAATAGAGAGGTGAATCTGGCATTGATATTTAACATCACAGTAGAGAGGTTCATCTGACATTGATATGTGACATCACAATAGAGAGGTTCATCTGACATTAATATGTGACATCACAATAGAGAGATGAATCTGGCATTGATATTTAACATCAATGTAGAGAGGCTGGTCTGGCATTGATATGTGACATCACAATAGAGAGGCGAATCTGGCATCGATATTCAACATCAATGTAGAGAGGCTGGTCTGGCATTGATATGTGACATCACAATAGAGAGGTGAATCTGGCATTGATATTCAACATCAATGTAGAGAGGCTGGTCTGGCATTGATATTTAACATCACAATACAGAGGCTGGTCTGGCATTGATATGTGACATCCCAATAGAGACGTTCGTTTCACATTGATATGTGACATCACAATAGAGAGGTGAATCTGGTATCGATATTCAACATCAATGTAGAGAGGCTGGTCTGGCATTGATATTTAACATAACAAAAGAGAGGCTGGTCTGGCATTGATATGGGACATCACAATAGAGAGGTGAATCTGGAATTGATATGTGACATGACAATAGAGAGGTTAATCTGACACTGATATGTGACATCACAATAGAGAGGTGAATCTGGCATCGATATTTAACATCACAGTAGAGAGGCTGGTCTGGCATTGATATGTGACATCACAGTAGAGAGGTGAATCTGGCATTGATATTTAACATCACAGTAGAGAGGTTCGTCTGACATTAATATGTGACATCACAATAGATAGATTCATCTGACATTAATATGTGACATCACAATAGAGAGTTGAATCTGTCATCGATATTTAACATCACAGTAGAGAGGTTCGTCTGACATTAATATGTGACATCACAATAGATAGATTCATCTGACATTAATATGTGACATCACAATAAAGAGTTGAATCTGTCATCGATATTCAACATCAATGTAGCGAGGCTGGTCTGGCATTGATATGTGACATCACAATAGAGAGGTGAATCTGTCATCGATATTCAACATCAATGTAGCGAGGCTGGTCTGGCATTGATATGTGACATCACAATAGAGAGGTGAATCTGGCATTGATATGTGACATCACAGTATAGAGGTGAATCTGGCATTGATATGTGACATCACAATAGAGAGGTGAATGTGACATTGATATTTAACGTCTATGTAGAGAGGCTGGTCTGGCATTGATATGTGACATCACAATAGAGAGGTGAATCTGGCATTGATATTTAACATCAATGATGAGAGCTTCGTCTGGCATTGATATGTGACATCACAATAGAGAGGTGAATCTGGCATTGATATTTAACATCACAGTAGAGAGTTTCGTCGGACATTGATATGTGACATCACAATAGAGAGGTGAATATGGCATTGATATTTAACATCACAGTAGAGAGGTTCTTCTGACATTGATATGTGACATCACAATACAGAGGTGAATCTGGCATTGATATTTAACATCACAGTAGAGAGGTTCTTCTGACATTGATATGTGACATCACAATAGAGAGGTGAATCTGGCATTGATATTTAACATCAATGTAGAGAGGCTGGTCTGGCATTGATATGTGACATCACAATAGAGAGGTGAATCTGGCATTGATATTTAACATCACAGTAGAGAGGTTCGTCTGACATTGATATGTGACATCACAATAGAGAGGTTCATCTGACATTAATATGTGACATCACAATATAGAGATGAATCTGGCATTGATATTTAACATCAATGTAGAGAGGCTGGTCTGGCATTGATATGTGACATCACAATAGAGAGATGAATCTGGCATCGATATTCAACATCAATGTAGAGAGGCTGGTCTGGCATTGATATGTGACATCACAATAGAGAGGTGAATCTGGCATCGATATTTAACAACACAGTAGAGAGGCTGGTCTGGCATTGATATGTGACTTCACAATAGAGACGTACGTCTGACATTGATATGTGAGATAACAATAGAGAGGAGAATCTGACATTAATATGTGACATCACAATAGAGAGTTGAATCTGGCATCGATATTCAACATCACAGTAGAGAGGTTCGTCTGACATTGATATGTGACATCACAATAGAGAGGTGAATCTGGCATTGATATGTGACATCACAATAGAGAGGTCAAACTGGCATTGATATTTAACATCAATGTAGAGAGTTTCGTCTGGCATTGATATGTGACATCACAATAGAGAGGTGAATCTGACATTAGTATTTAACATCAGTGATGTGAGGTTCGTCTGACATTGATATGTGACATCACAATAGAGAGGTGAATCTGGCATTGATATTTAACATCAATGATGAGAGGTTCATCTGGCATTGATATGTGACATCACAATAGAGAGGTGAATCTGGCATTGATATTTAACATCACAGTAGAGAGGTTCGTCTGACATTGATATGTGACATCACAATAGAGAGGTTCATCTGACATTAATATGTGACATCACAATAGAGAGGTGAATCTGACATTGATATTTAACATCAATGTAGAGAGGCTTGTCTGGCATGGATACATGACATCACAATAGAGAGGTGAATCTGGCATTGATATTTAACATCACAGTAGAGAGGCTGGTCTGGCATTGATATGTGACATGACAATAGAGAGGTGAATCTGGCATTGATATTTAACATCAATGTAGAGAAGCTGGTCTGGCATTGATATTTAACATCAATGTAGAGAGGCTGGTCTGGCATTGATATGTGACATCACAATAGAGAGGTGAATCTGGCATCGATATTCAACATCAATGTACAGAAGCTGGTCTGGCATTGATATTTAACATGAATGTAGAGAGGCTGGTCAGGCATTGATATGTGACATCACAATAGAGAGGTTTGTCTGACATTAATATGTGACATTACAATAGAGAGGTTCATCTGACATTAATATGTGACATCACAATAGAGAGTTGAATCTGGCATCGATATTCAACATCACAGTAGAGAGGTTCGTCTGACATTGATATGTGACATCACAATAGAGAGGTGAATCTGTCATCGATATTCAACATCAATGTAGAGAGGCTGGTCTGGCATTGATATGTGACATCACAGTAGAGAGGTGAATCTGTCATCGATATTCAACATCAATGTAGAGAGGCTGGTCTGGCATTGATATGTGACATCACAATAGAGAGGTTCGTCTGGCATTGATTTGTGACATCACAATAGAGACGTTCGTTTGACATTGATATGTGACATCACAATATAGAGGTGAATTTGGCATTGATATTTAACTTCAATGTAGAGGGGTTCGGCTGACATTGATATGTGACATCACCATAGAGAGGTTAATCTGGCATTGATATGTGACATCACAATAGAGAGGTTCGTTTGACATTGATATGTGACATAACAGTAGAGAGGTGAATCTGGCATTGATATGTGACATCACAATAGAGAGGTGAATCTGGCATTGATATTTATCATCAATGTAGAGAGAGTGGTCTGACATTGATATGTGACATCACAATAGAGAGGTTCGTCTGGCATTGATTTGTGACATCACAATAGAGACGTTCGTTTGACATTGATATGTGACATCACAATAGAGTGGTGAATCTGGCATCGATATTCAACATCAATGTAGAGAGGCTGGTCTGGCATTGATATATGAATTCACAATAGAGAGGTGAATCTGTCATCGATATTCAACATCAATGTAGAGAGGCTGGTCTGGCATTGATATGTGACATCACAATAGAGTGGTGAATCTGGCATTGATATTTAACATCAATGTAGAGAGACTGGTCTGGCATTGATATGTGACATGACAATAGAGATGTTCGTTTGACATTGATATGTGAGATAACAATAGAGAGGTGAATCTGGCATTGATATTTAACATCACAGTAGAGAGGTTCGTCTGACATTGATATGTGACATCACAATAGAGAGGTGAATCTGGCATCGATATTCAACATCAATGTAGAGAGGCTGGTCTGGCATTGATATGTGACATCACAATAGAGAGGTGAATCTGGCATTGATATTTAACATCAATGTAGATAGGCTGGTCTGGCATTGATATATGACATCACAATAGAGAGGTGAATCTGGCATTGATATTCACCATCAATGTAGAGAGGCTGGTCTATGATTGATATATGACATCACAATATAGAGGTGAATCTGGCATCGATATTTAACATCACAGTAGAGAGGCTGGTCTGGCATTGATATGTGACAAGACAATAGAGACGTTCGTTTGACATTGATATGTGACATCACAATAGAGACGCCGGTTTGACATTGATATGTGACATAACAATAGAGAGGTGAATCTGGCATTGATATTTAACATCAATGTAGAGAGGCTGGTCTGGCATTGATATTTAACATAACAATAGAGAGGCTGGTCTGGCATTGATATGTGACATCACAATAGAGAGGTGAATCTGGCATTGATATGTGACATGACAATAGAGAGGTGAATCTGACATTGATATGTGACATCACAATAGAGAGGCTGGTCTGGCATTGATATGTGACATCACAATAGAGAGGTGAATCTGGCATTGATATGTGACATGACAATAGAGAGGCGAATCTGGCATTGATATGTGACATGACAATAGAGAGGTTAATCTGGCATTGATATGTGACATCACAGTAGAGAGGTGAATCTGGCATTGATATGTGACATCACAATAGAGAGGTGAATCTGGCATTGATATTTAACATCACAGTAGAGAGTTTCGTCGGACATTGATATGTGACATCACAATAGAGAGGTGAATCTGGCATTGATATTTAACATCACAGTAGAGAGGTTCGTCTGACATTAATATGTGACATCACAATAGAAAGATTCATCTGACATTAATATGTGACATCACAATAGAGAGTTGAATCTGGCATTGATATTTAACATCAATGTAGAGAGGTTCATCTGACATTAATATGTGACATCACAATAGAGAGGTGAATCTGGCATTGATATGTGACATCACAGTAGAGAGGTGAATCTTTCATTGATATGTGACATCACAATAGAGAGGTGAATCTGGCATTGATATTTAACATCACAGTAGAGAGGTTCGTCTGACATTGATATGTGACATCACAATAGAGAGGTGAATCTGGCATTGATATTTAACATCAATGATGAGAGCTTCGTCTGGCATTGATATGTGACATCACAATAGAGAGGTGAATCTGGCATTGATATTTAACATCACAGTAGAGAGTTTCGTCGGACATTGATATGTGACATCACAATAGAGAGGTGAATATGGCATTGATATTTAACATCAATGTACAGAGGTTCATCTGACATTAATATGTGACATCACAATAGAGAGGTGAATCTGGCATTGATATGTGACATCACAGTAGAGAGGTGAATCTGGCATTGATATGTGACATCACAATAGAGAGGTGAATCTGGCATTGATATTTAACATCACAGTAGAGAGGTTCGTCTGACATTGATATGTGACATCACAATAGAGAGGTGAATGTGACATTGATATTTAACATCAATGATGAGAGCTTCGTCTGGCATTGATATGTGACATCACAATAGAGAGGTGAATCTGGCATTGATATTTAACATCAATGATGAGAGCTTCGTCTGGCATTGATATGTGACATCACAATAGAGAGGTGAATCTGGCATTGATATTTAACATCACAGTAGAGAGTTTCGTCGGACATTGATATGTGACATCACAATAGAGAGGTGAATCTGGCATTGATATTTAACATCACAGTAGAGAGGTTCTTCTGACATTGATATGTGACATCACAATAGAGAGGTGAATCTGGCATTGATATTTAACATCAATGTAGAGAGACTGGTCTGGCATTGATATGTGACATGACAATAGAGATGTTCGTTTGACATTGATATGTGAGATAACAATAGAGAGGTGAATCTGGCATTGATATTTAACATCACAGTAGAGAGGTTCTTCTGACATTGATATGTGACATCACAATAGAGAGGTGAATCTGGCATTGATATTTAACATCACAGTAGAGAGGTTCTTCTGACATTGATATGTGACATCACAATAGAGAGGTGAATCTGGCATTGATATTTAACATCACAGTAGAGAGGTTCGTCTGACATTGATATGTGACATCACAATAGAGAGGTGAATCTGGCATCGATATTCAACATCAATGTAGAGAGGCTGGTCTGGCATTGATATGTGACATCACAATAGAGAGGTGAATCTGGCATTGATATTTAACATCAATGTAGAGAGGCTGGTCTGGCATTGACATGTGACATGACAATAGAGAGGTGAATCTGGCATTGATATTTAACATCAATGTAGAGAAGCTGGTCTGGCATTGATATTTAACATCAATGTAGAGAGGCTGGTCTGGCATTGATATGTGACATCACAATAGAGAGGTGAATCTGGCATTGATAATTAACATCGATGTAGAGCGGCTGGTCTGGCATTAATATGTGAGATTACAATAGAGAGGTGAATCTGGCATCGATATTCAACATCAATGTACAGAAGCTGGTCTGGCATTGATATTTAACATGAATGTAGAGAGGCTGGTCAGGCATTGATATGTGACATCACAATAGAGAGGTTTGTCTGACATTAATATGTGACATTACAATAGAGAGGTTCATCTGACATTAATATGTGACATCACAATAGAGAGTTGAATCTGGCATCGATATTCAACATCACAGTAGAGAGGTTCGTCTGACATTGATATGTGACATCACAATAGAGAGGTGAATCTGTCATCGATATTCAACATCAATGTAGAGAGGCTGGTCTGGCATTGATATGTGACATCACAGTAGAGAGGTGAATCTGTCATCGATATTCAACATCACAGTAGAGAGGCTGGTCTGGCATTGATATGTGACATCACAATAGAGAGGTTCGTCTGGCATTGATTTGTGACATCACAATAGAGACGTTCGTTTGACATTGATATGTGACATCACAATATAGAGGTGAATTTGGCATTGATATTTAACTTCAATGTAGAGGGGTTCGGCTGACATTGATATGTGACATCACCATAGAGAGGTTAATCTGGCATTGATATGTGACATCACAATAGAGAGGTTCGTTTGACATTGATATGTGACATAACAGTAGAGAGGTGAATCTGGCATTGATATGTGACATCACAATAGAGAGGTGAATCTGGCATTGATATTTATCATCAATGTAGAGAGAGTGGTCTGACATTGATATGTGACATCACAATAGAGAGGTTCGTCTGGCATTGATTTGTGACATCACAATAGAGACGTTCGTTTGACATTGATATGTGACATCACAATAGAGTGGTGAATCTGGCATCGATATTTAACATCAATGTAGAGAGACTGGTCTGGCATTGATATGTGACATGACAATAGAGATGTTCGTCTGACATTGATATGTGACATCACAATAGAGAGGTGAATCTGGCATCGATATTCAACATCAATGTAGAGAGGCTGGTCTGGCATTGATATGTGACATCACAATAGAGAGGTGAATCTGGCATTGATATTTAACATCAATGTAGAGAGGCTGGTCTGGCATTGATATATGACATCACAATAGAGAGGTGAATCTGGCATTGATATTCACCATCAATGTAGAGAGGCTGGTCTATGATTGATATATGACATCACAATATAGAGGTGAATCTGGCATCGATATTTAACATCAATGTAGAGAGGCTGGTCTGGCATTGATATGTGACAAGACAATAGAGACGTTCGTTTGACATTGATATGTGACATCACAATAGAGACGCCGGTTTGACATTGATATGTGACATAACAATAGAGAGGTGAATCTGGCATTGATATTTAACATCAATGTAGAGAGGCTGGTCTGGCATTGATATATGAATTCACAATAGAGAGGTGAATCTGGCATTGATATTTAACATCAATGTAGAGAGGCTGGTCTGGCATTGATATTTAACATAACAATAGAGAGGCTGGTCTGGCATTGATATGTGACATCACAATAGAGAGGTGAATCTGGCATTGATATGTGACATGACAATAGAGAGGTGAATCTGACATTGATATGTGACATCACAATAGAGAGGCTGGTCTGGCATTGATATGTGACATCACAATAGAGAGGTGAATCTGGCATTGATATGTGACATGACAATAGAGAGGCGAATCTGGCATTGATATGTGACATGACAATAGAGAGGTGAATCTGGCATTGATATGTGACATCACAGTAGAGAGGTGAATGTGGCATTGATATGTGACATCACAATAGAGAGGTGAATCTGGCATTGATATTTAACATCACAGTAGAGAGTTTCGTCGGACATTGATATGTGACATCACAATAGAGAGGTGAATCTGGCATTGATATTTAACATCACAGTAGAGAGGTTCGTCTGACATTAATATGTGACATCACAATAGAAAGATTCATCTGACATTAATATGTGACATCACAATAGAGAGTTGAATCTGGCATTGATATTTAACATCAATGTAGAGAGGTTCATCTGACATTAATATGTGACATCACAATAGAGAGGTGAATCTGGCATTGATATGTGACATCACAGTAGAGAGGTGAATCTGGCATTGATATGTGACATCAATGTAGAGAGGCTGGTCTGGCATTGATATTTAACATCACAGTAGAGAGGTTCGTCTGACATTGATATGTGACATCACAATAGAGAGGTGAATGTGACATTGATATTTAACATCAATGATGAGAGCTTCGTCTGGCATTGATATGTGACATCACAATAGAGAGGTGAATCTGGCATTGATATTTAACATCACAGTAGAGAGGTTCGTCTGGCATTGATATGTGACATCACAATAGAGAGGTGAATCTGGCATTGATATTTAACATCACAGTAGAGAGGTTCGTCTGGCATTGATATGTGACATCACAATAGAGAGGTGAATCTGGCATTGATATTTAACATCAATGATGAGAGCTTCGTCTGGCATTGATATGTGACATCACAATAGAGAGGTGAATATGGCATTGATATTTAACATCACAGTAGAGAGGTTCTTCTGACATTGATATGTGACATCACAATAGAGAGGTGAATCTGGCATTGATATTTAACATCACAGTAGAGAGGTTCTTCTGACATTGATATGTGACATCACAATAGAGAGGTGAATCTGGCATTGATATTTAACATCAATGTAGAGAGACTGGTCTGGCATTGATATGTGACATGACAATAGAGATGTTCGTTTGACATTGATATGTGAGATAACAATAGAGAGGTGAATCTGGCATTGATATTTAACATCACAGTAGAGAGGCTCTTCTGACATTGATATGTGACATCACAATAGAGAGGTGAATCTGGCATTGATATTTAACATCACAGTAGAGAGGTTCTTCTGACATTGATATGTGACATCACAATAGAGAGGTGAATCTGGCATTGATATTTAACATCACAGTAGAGAGGTTCGTCTGACATTGATATGTGACATCACAATAGAGAGGTGAATCTGGCATTGATATTTAACATCACAGTAGAGAGGTTCTTCTGACATTGATATGTGACATCACAATAGAGAGGTGAATCTGGCATCGATATTCAACATCAATGTAGAGAGGCTGGTCTGGCATTGATATGTGACATCACAGTAGAGAGGTGAATCTGGCATTGATATTTAACATCAATGTAGAGAGGCTGGTCTAGCATTGATATATGACATCACAATAGAGAGGTGAATCTGGCATTGATATTTAACATCAATGTAGAGAGACTGGTCTGGCATTGATATGTGACATGACAATAGAGATGTTCGTTTGACATTGATATGTGAGATAACAATAGAGAGGTGAATCTGGCATTGATATTTAACATCACAGTAGAGAGGTTCGTCTGACATTGATATGTGACATCACAATAGAGAGGTGAATCTGGCATTGATATTCACCATCAATGTAGAGAGGCTGGTCTGGCATTGATATATGACATCACAATATAGAGGTGAATCTGGCATCGATATTTAACATCACAGTAGAGAGGCTGGTCTGGCATTGATATGTGACAAGACAATAGAGACGTTCGTTTGACATTGATATGTGACATCACAATAGAGACGCCGGTATGACATTGATATGTGACATAACAATAGAGAGGTGAATCTGGCATTGATATTTAACATCAATGTAGAGAGGCTGGTCTGGCATTGATATTTAACATAACAATAGAGAGGCTGGTCTGGCATTGATATGTGACATGACAATAGAGAGGTGAATCTGGCATTGATATGTGACATGACAATAGAGAGGTGAATCTGACATTGATATGTGACATCACAATAGAGAGGTGAATCTGGCATTGATATTTAACATCAATGTTGAGAGGCTGGTCTGGCATTGATATATGAATTCACAATAGAGAGGTGAATCTGGCATTGATATGTGACATCACAATAGAGAGGTGAATCTGGCATTGATATTTAACATCAATGTAGAGAGGCTGGTCTGGCATTGATATTTAACATAACAATAGAGAGGCTGGTCTGACATTGATATGTGACATCACAATAGAGCGGCGAATCTGGCATTGATATGTGACATGACAATAGAGAGGTTAATCTGGCATTGATATGTGACATCACAGTAGAGAGGTGAATCTGGCATTGATATGTGACATCACAATAGAGAGGTGAATCTGGCATTGATATTTAACATCACAGTAGAGAGTTTCGTCGGACATTGATATGTGACATCACAATAAAGAGGTGAATCTGGCATTGATATTTAACATCACAGTAGAGAGGTTCGTCTGACATTAATATGTGACATCACAATAGATAGATTCATCTGACATTAATATGTGACATCACAATAGAGAGTTGAATCTGGCATTGATATTTAACATCAATGTAGAGAGGCTGGTCTGGCATTGATATGTGACATCACAATAGAGAGGTGAATCTGTCATCGATATTCAACATCAATGTAGCGAGGCTGGTCTGGCATTGATATGTGACATCACAATAGAGAGGTGAATCTGGCATTGATATGTGACATCACTGTAGAGAGGTGAATCTGGCATTGATATGTGACATCACAACAGAGAGGTGAATGTGACATTGATATTTAACATCAATGATGAGAGGTTCGTCTGGCATTGATATGTGACATTACAATAGAGAGGTGAATCTGGCATTAATATTTAACATCTATGTAGAGAGGCTGGTCTGGCATTGATATGTGACATCACAATAGAGAGGTGAATCTGGCATTGATATTTAACATCAATGATGAGAGCTTCGTCTGGCATTGATATGTGACATCACAATAGAGAGGTGAATCTGGCATTGATATTTAACATCACAGTAGAGAGTTTCGTCGGACATTGATATGTGACATCACAATAGAGAGGTGAATATGGCATTGATATTTAACATCACAGTAGAGAGGCTGGTCTGGCATTGATATGTGACATCACAATAGAGAGGTGAATCTGGCATTGATATTTAACATCACAGTAGAGAGGTTCGTCTGACATTGATATGTGACATCACAATAGAGAGGTTCATCTGACATTAATATGTGACATCACAATAGAGAGATGAATCTGGCATTGATATTTAACATCAATGTAGAGAGGCTGGTCTGGCATTGATATGTGACATCACAATAGAGAGGTTCTTCTGACATTGATATGTGACATCACAATACAGAGGTGAATCTGGCATTGATATTTAACATCACAGTAGAGAGGCCGGTCTGGCATTGATATGTGACATCACAATAGAGAGGTGAATCTGGCATTGATATTTAACATCACAGTAGAGAGGTTCGTCTGACATTGATATGTGACATCACAATAGAGAGGTTCATCTGACATTAATATGTGACATCACAATAGAGAGATGAATCTGGCATTGATATTTAACATCAATGTAGAGAGGCTGGTCTGGCATTGATATGTGACATCACAGTAGAGAGGTTCATCTGACATTAATATGTGACATCACAATAGAGAGGTGAATCTGGCATTGGTATTTAACATCAATGTAGAGAGGCTGGTCTGGCATGGATACATGACATCACAATAGAGAGGTGAATCTGGCATTGATATTTAACATCACAGTAGAGAGGCTGGTCTGGCATTGACATGTGACATGACAATAGAGAGGTGAATCTGGCATTGATATTCAACATCAATGTAGAGAGGCTGGTCTGGCATTGATATGTGAGATCACAATAGAGAGGTGAATCTGGCATCGATATTCAACATCAATGTAGAGAAGCTGGTCTGGCATTGATATTTAACATCACAGTAGAGAGGTTCGTCTGACATTGATATGTGACATCACAATAGAGAGGTGAATGTGACACTGATATTTAACATCAATGATGAGAGGTTCGTCTGGCATTGATATGTGACATCACAATAGAGAGGTGAATCTGGCATTAATATTTAACCTCTATGTAGAGAGGCTGGTCTGGCATTGATATGTGACATCACAATAGAGAGGTGAATCTGGCATTGATATTTAACATCAATGATGAGAGTTTCGTCGGACATTGATATGTGACATCACAATAGAGAGGTGAATCTGGCATTGATATTTAACATCAATGTAGAGAGGCTGGTCTGGCATTGATATGTGACATCACAATAGAGAGGTGAATCTGGCATCGATATTCAACATCAATGTAGAGAAGCTGGTCTGGCATTGATATGTGACATCACAATAGAGAGGTGAATCTGGCATTGATATTTAAAATCACAGTAGAGAGGCTGGTCTGGCATTGATATGTGACATCACAATAGAGAGGTTCATCTGACATTAATATGTGACATCACAATAGAGAGATGAATCTGGCATTGATATTTAACATCAATGTAGAGAGGCTGGTCTGGCATTGATATGTGACATCACAGTAGAGAGGTTCATCTGACATTAATATGTGACATGACAATAGAGAGGTGAATCTGGCATTGATATTTAACATCACAGTAGAGAGGCTGGTCTGGCATTGATATGTGACATCACAATAGAGAGGTGAATCTGGCATTGATAATTAACATCGATGTAGAGAGGCTGGTCTGGCATTGATATGTGAGATCACAATAGAGAGGTGAATCTGGCATCGATATTCAACATCAATGTAGAGAAGTTGGTCTGGCATTGATATTTAACATCAATGTAGAGAGGCTGGTCTGGCATTGATATGTGACATCACAATAGAGAGGTGAATCTGGCATTGATAATTAACATCGATGTAGAGAGGCTAGTCTGGCATTGATATGTGAGATCACAATAGAGAGGTTCGTCTGACATTAATATGTGACATTACAATATAGAGGTTCATCTGACATTAATATGTGACATTACAATAGAGAGTTGAATCGGGCATTGATATTTAACATGAATGTAGAGAGGCTGGTCTAGCATTGATATGTGACATCACAATAGAGAGGTTCGTCTGACATTAATATGTGACATCACAATAGAGAGGTGAATCTGTCATCGATATTCAACATCAATGTAGAGAGGTTGGTCTGGCATTGATATGTGACATCACAATAGAGAGGTTCGTCTGGCATTGATTTGTGACATCACAATAGAGACATTCGTTTGACATTGATATGTGACATCACAATATAGAGGTGAATTTGGCATTGATATTTAACATCAATGTAGAGAGGCTGGTCTGGCATTGATATGTGACATCACAATAGACAGGTGAATCTGGCATTGATATTTAACATCAATGATGAGAGTTTCGTCGGACATTGATATGTGACATCACAATAGAGAGGTGAATATGGCATTGATATTTAACATCACAGTAGAGAGGTTCTTCTGACATTGATATGTGACATCACAATAGAGAGGTGAATCTGGCATTGATATTTAACATCAATGTAGAGAGGCTGGTCTGGCATTGATATGTGACATCACAATAGAGAGGTGAATCTGGCATCGATATTCAACATCAATGTAGAGAAGCTGGTCTGGCATTGATATGTGACATCACAATAGAGAGGTGAATCTGGCATTGATATTTAACATCACAGTAAAGAGGCTGGTCTGGCATTGATATGTGACATCACAATAGAGAGGTTCATCTGACATTAATATGTGACATCACAATAGAGAGATGAATCTGGCATTGATATTTAACATCAATGTAGAGAGGCTGGTCTGGCATTGATATGTGACATCACAGTAGAGAGGTTCATCTGACATTAATATGTGACATGACAATAGAGAGGTGAATCTGGCATTGATATTTAACATCACAGTAGAGAGGCTGGTCTGGCATTGATATGTGACATCACAATAGAGAGGTGAATCTGGCATTGATAATTAACATCGATGTAGAGAGGCTGGTCTGGCATTGATATGTGAGATCACAATAGAGAGGTGAATCTGGCATCGATATTCAACATCAATGTAGAGAAGTTGGTCTGGCATTGATATTTAACATCAATGTAGAGAGGCTGGTCTGGCATTGATATGTGACATCACAATAGAGAGGTGAATCTGGCATCGATCTTCAACATCAATGTAGAGAAGCTGGTCTGGCATTGATATGTGACATCACAATAGAGAGGTGAATCTGGCATTGATATTTAACATCACAGTAGAGAGGCTGGTCTGGCATTGATATGTGACATCACAATAGAGAGGTTCGTCTGACATTAATATGTGACATTACAATAGAGAGGTTCATCTGACATTAATATGTGACATCACAATAGAGAGTTCAATCTGGCATCGATATTCAACATCACAGTAGAGAGGTTCGTCTGACATTAATATGTGACATTACAATAGAGAGGTTCATCTGACATTAATATGTGACATTACAATAGAGAGTTGAATCTGTCATCGATATTCAACATCAATTTAGAGAGGTTGGTCTGGCATTGATATGTGACATCACAATAGAGAGGTTCGTCTGGCATTGATTTGTGACATCACAATAGAGACGTTCGTTTGACATTGATATGTGACATCACAATATAGAGGTGAATTTGGCATTGATATTTAACATCAATGTAGAGAGGCTGGTCTGGCATTGATATGTGACATCACAATAGACAGGTGAATCTGGCATTGATATTTAGCATCAATGTAGAGAGGCTGGTCTGGCATTGATATGTGATATCACAATAGAGAGGATCGTCTGACATTGATATTTAACATCAAAGTAGAGAGGCTGGTCTGGCATTAATATGTGACATCACAATAGACAGGTGAATCTGGCACTGATATTTAACATCAATGTAGAGAGACTGGTCTGGCATTGATATGTGACATCACAATAGACAGGTGAATCTGGCATCGATATGTGACATCACAATAGAGAGGTTGGTTTGATATTGATATGTCACATCACAATAGAGAGGTGAATCTGGCATTGATATTTAACATCAATGAAGATAGGCTGGTCTGACTTTGATATGTGACATCACAATAGAGAGGTGAATCTGGCATCGATATGTGACATCACAATAGAGAGGTTCGTTTCACTTTGATATGTGACATCACAATAGAGAGGTGAATCTGACATTGATATTTAACATCAGTGTAGATAGGCTGGTCTGGCATTGATATTTAACATCACAGTAGAGAGGCTGGTCTGGCATTGATATGTGACATCAGAATAGAGAGGTTTGTCTGACATTGATATGTGACATCCCAATAGAGAGGTGAATCTGGCATTGATATTGAACATATATGTAGAGAGTCAGGTCTGACATTGATATGTGACATCACAATAGAGAGGTGTATCTGGCATTGATATTGAACATATATGTAGAGAGTCAGGTCTGACATTGATATGTGACATCACAATAGAAAGGTTGGTTTGACATTGATATGTGACATCGCAATAGAGAGGTGAATCTCACACTGATATTTAACATCAATGTAGAGAGGCAGGTCTGACATTAATATGTGACATCACAATAGAGAGGTGAATCTGGCATCGATATTTAACTTCACAGTAGAGAGGTTCGTCTCACTTTGATATATGACATTACAATAGAGAGATGAATCTGACATTGATATTAACATCAATGTAGAGAGGCTGTTCTGGCATTGATATGTGACATCCCAATAGAGAGGTGAATCTGGCATTGATATTTAACATATATGTAGAGAGGCAGGTCTGACATTAATATGTGACATCACAATAGAGAGGTGAATCTGGCATTGATATTTAACATCAATGTAGAGAGGTGAATCTGGCATTGATATTTAACATCAATGTAGAGAGGTGAATCTGGCATTGATATGTGACATCACAATAGAGATGTGAGTCTGGCTTCAATATGTGACATCACAATAGAGAGGTGAATCTGGCGTCGATATGTGACATCACAATAGAGAGGTGAATCTGGCATTGATATGTGACATCACAGAAGAGAGGTGAATCTGGCATTGATAATTAACATCACAGTAGAGAGGTTCGTTTGACATTGATATGTGACATCACAATAAAGAGGTGAATCTGGCATCGATATTTAACTTCACAGTAGAGAGGTTCGTCTCACTTTGATATATGACATTACAATAGAGAGATGAATCTGACATTGATATTAACATCAATGTAGAGAGGCTGTTCTGGCATTGATATGTGACATCCCAATAGAGAGGTGAATCTGGTATCGATATTTAACATCAATGTAGAGAGGCTGGTCTGGCATTGATATGTGACATCACAATAGAGAGGTGAATTTGGCATTGATATTTAACATCAATGTAGAGAGGTTCGTCTGACTTTGATATGTGACATCACAATAGAGAGGTGAATCTGGCATCGATATTTAACATCAATGATGAGAGGCTGGTCTGGCATTGATATGTGACATTACAATAGAGGGGTTCATTTCACATTGATATGTGACATCACAATAGAGAGGTGAATCTGGCATTGATATTTAACATCACAGTAGAGAGGTTCGTTTGACATTGATATGTGACATCACAGAAGAGAGGTGAATCTGGCATTGATAATTAACATCACAGTAGAGAGGATCGTCTGACATTGATATGTGACATCACAATAGAGAGGTGAATCTGGTATCGATATGTGACATCACAATAGAGAGGTTCGTTTGATATTGATATGTGACATCACAACAGAGAGGTGAATCCGGCATTGATATTTAACATCACAATAGAGAGGTTCATTTCACATTGATATGTGACATCACAATAGAGATGTGAGTCTGGCGTCGATATGTGACATCACAATAGAGAGGTGAATCTGGCGTCGATATGTGACATCACAATAGAGAGGTGAATCTGGCATTGATATGTGACATCACAGAAGAGAGGTGAATCTGGCATTGATAATTAACATCACAGTAGAGAGGCTGGTCTGGCATTGATCTGTGACATCACAATAGAAAGGTGAATCTGGCATTGATATTTAACATCAATGTAGAGAGGCTGGTCTGGCATTGATATGTGACATCACAATAGAGAGGTGAATCTGGTATTGATATTTAACATCAATGTAGAGAGGCTGGTCTGGCATTGATATGTGACATCACAATAGAGAGGTGAATCTGGCATTGATATTTAACATCAATGTAGAGAGGCTGGTCTGGCATTGATATGTGACATCACAATAGAGAGGTGAATCTGGCATTGATATTTAACATCAATGTAGAGAGGCTGGTCTGGCATTGATATGAGACATCACAATAGAGAGGTTCGTCTGACATTGATATTTGACATCACAATAGAGAGGTTCGTTTGACATTGATATGTGACATCACAATAGAGAGGTGAATCTGGCATTGATAATTAACATCACAGTAGAGAGGATCGTCTGACATTGATATGTGACATCACAATAGAGAGGTTCGTTTGATATTGATATGTGACATCACAATAGAGAGGTGAATCTGGCATCGATATGTGACATCACAATAGAGAGGCTGGTCTGGCATTGTTATGTGACATCCCAATAGAGAGGTGAATCTGGCATTGATATTTAACATCAATGTAGATAGGCTGGTCTGGCATTGATATGTGACATCACAATAGAGAGGTGAATCTGGCATTGATATTTAACATCAATGTAGAGAGGCTGGTCTGGCATTGATATGTGACATCACAATAGAGATGTTCATTTCACATTGATATGTGACATCACAATAGAGAGGTGAATCTGGCATTGATATTTAACATCACAGTAGAGAGGTTCGTTTGACATTGATATGTGACATCACAATAGAGAGGTGAATCTGGCATTGATATTTAACATCAATGTAGATAGGCTGGTCTGGCATTGATATGTGACATCACAATAGAGAGGTGAATCTGGCATTGATATTTAACATCAATGTAGAGAGGCTGGTCTGGCATTGATATGAGACATCACAATAGAGAGGTTCGTCTGACATTGATATTTGACATCACAATAGAGAGGTTCGTTTGACATTGATATGTGACATCACAATAGAGAGGTTAATCTGGCATTGATAATTAACATCACAGTAGAGAGGATCGTCTGACATTGATATGTGACATCACAATAGAGAGGTTCGTTTGATATTGATATGTGACATCACAATAGAGAGGTGAATCTGGCATCGATATGTGACATCACAATAGAGAGGTGAATCTGGCATTGATATTTAACATCAATGTAGAGAGGCTGGTCTGGCATTGATATGTGACATCACAATAGAGAGGTGAATCTGGCATTGATATGTGACATCACAATAGAGAGGTGAATCTGGCATTGATATTTAACATCAATGTAGAGAGGCTGGTCTGGCATTGTTATGTGACATCCCAATAGAGAGGTGAATCTGGCATTGATATGTGACATCACAATAGAGAGGTGAATCTGGCATTGATATTTAACATCAATGTAGAGAGGCTGGTCTGGCATTGATATGTGACATCACAATAGAGAGGTGAATCTGGCATTGATATGTGACATCACAATAGAGAGGTGAATCTGGCATTGATATTTAACATCAATGTAGAGAGGCTGGTCTGGCATTGTTATGTGACATCCCAATAGAGAGGTGAATCTGGCATTGATATGTGACATCACAATAGAGAGGTGAATCTGGCATTGATATTTAACATCAATGTAGAGAGGCTGGTCTGGCATTGATATGTGACATCACAATAGAGAGGTGAATCTGGCATTGATATGTGACATCACAATAGAGAGGTGAATCTGGCATTGATATTTAACATCAATGTAGAGAGGCTGGTCTGGCATTGATATGTGACATCACAATAGAGAGGTGAATCTGGCATTGATATTTAACATCAATGTAGATAGGCTGGTCTGGCATTGATATGTGACATCACAATAGAGAGGTTGGTCTGGCATTGATATTTAACATCACAATAGAGAGGTGAATTTGGCATTGATATTTAACATCAATGTAGAGAGGCTGGTCTGGCATTGATATTTGACATCACAACAGAGAGGTGAATCTGGCATTGATATTTAACATCAATGTAGATAGGCTGGTCTGGCATTGATATTTAACATCAATGTAGAGAGGCTGGTCTGGCATTGATATTTGACATCACAATAGAGAGGTGAATTTGGCATTGATATTTAACATCAATGTAGAGAGGCTGGTCTGGCATTGATATTTGACATCACAATAGAGAGGTGAATCTGTCATTGATATTTAACATCACAGTAGAGAGGCTGGTCTGGCATTGATATGTGACATCACAATAGAGAGGTGAATCTGGCATTGATATTTAACATCAATGTAGATAGGCTGGTCTGGCATTGATATGTGACATCACAATAGAGAGGTTGGTCTGGCATTGATATTTAACATCACAATAGAGAGGTGAATTTGGCATTGATATTTAACATCAATGTAGAGAGGCTGGTCTGGCATTGATATTTGACATCACAACAGAGAGGTGAATCTGGCATTGATATTTAACATCAATGTAGATAGGCTGGTCTGGCATTGATATTTAACATCAATGTAGATAGGCTGGTCTGGCATTGATATTTAACATCAATGTAGAGAGGCTGGTCTGGCATTGATATTTGACATCACAATAGAGAGGTGAATTTGGCATTGATATTTAACATCAATGTAGAGAGGCTGGTCTGGCATTAATATTTGACATCACAATAGAGAGGCTGGTCTGGCATTGATATGTGACATCACAATAGAGAGGTGAATCTGACATTGATATTTAACATCAATGTAGAGAGTTGAATCTGGCATTGATATGTGACAACACAATAGAGAGGTGAATTTGGCATCGATATGTGACATCACAATAGAGAGGTGAATCTGACATTGATATTTAACATCAATGTAGAGAGTTGAATCTGGCATTGATATGTGACATCACAATAGAGAGGTGAATCTGACATTGATATTTAACATCAATGTAGAGAGTTGAATCTGGCATTGATATGTGACATCACAATAGAGAGGTGAATTTGGCATCGATATGTGACATCACAATAGAGAGGTGAATCTGACATTGATATTTAACATCAATGTAGAGAGTTGAATCTGGCATTGATATGTGACATCACAATAGAGAGGTGAATCTGGCATTGATATTTAACATCAATGTAGAGAGGTGAGTCTGGCATTGATATGTGACATCACAATAGAGAGGTTCTTTTGACATATATATGTGACATCGCAATAGAGAGGTTCTTTTGACATTGATATGTGACATCACAATAGAGAGGTGAATCTGGCATCTATATGTGACATCACAATAGAGAGTTGAATCTGTAATTGATTTTTAACATATATGTAGAGAGGCAGGTCTGACATTGATATGTGACATCACAATAGAGAGGTTGGTCTGGCATTGATATTTAACATCACAATAGAGAGGTGAATCTGGCATTGATATTTAACATCAACGTAGAGAGGCTGGTCTGGCATTGATATTTGACATCACAACAGAGAGGTGAATCTGTCATTGATATTTAACATCACAGTAAAGAGGCTGGTCTGGCATTGACATGTGACATCACAATAGAGAGGTGAATCTGGCATTGATATGTGACATCACAATAGAGAGGTTCTTTTGACATCCAGTGGCTTGCAAAAGTATTCGGCCCCCTTGAACTTTCCCACATTTTGTCACATTACAGCCACAAACATGAATCAATTTTTTTGGAATTCCACGTGAAAGACCAATACAAAGTGGTGTACACGTGAGAAGTGGAACGAAAGTCATACATGATTCCAAACATTTTTTACAAATAAATAACTGCAAAGTGGGGTGTGCGTAATTATTCAGCCCCCTTTGGTCTGAGTGCAGTCAGTTGCCCATAGACATTGCCTGATGAGTGCTAATGACTAAATAGAGTGCACCTGTGTGTAATCTAATGTCAGTACAAATACAGCTGCTCTGTGACGGCTTCAGAGGTTGTCTAAGAGAATATTGGGAGCAACAACACCATGAAGTCCAAAGAACACACCAGACAGGTCAGGGATAAAGTTATTGAGAAATTTAAAGCAGGCTTAGGCTACAAAAAGATTTCCCAAGCCTTGAACATCCCACGGAGCACTGTTCAAGCGATCATTCAGAAATGGAAGGAGTTTATAACTGTAAACCTACCAAGACAAGGCCGTCCACCTAAACTCACAGGCTGAACAAGGAGAGAGCTGATCAGAAATGCAGCCAAGAGGCTCATGGTGACTCTGGACGAGCTGCAGAGATCTACAGCTCAGGTGGGGGAATCTGTCCATAGGACAACTATTAGTTGTGCACTGCACAAAGCTGGCCTTTATGGAAGAGTGGCAAGAAGAAAGCCATTGTTAACAGAAAACCATAAGAAGTCCCGTTTGCAGTTTGCCACAAGCCATGTGGGGGACACAGCAAACATGTGGAAGAAGGTGCTCTGGTCAGATGAGACCAAAATGGAACTTTTTGGCCAAAATGCAAAACGCTATGTGTGGCGGAAAACTAACACTGCACATCACTCTGAACACACCATCCCCACTGTCAAATATGGTGGTGGCAGCATCATGCTCTGGGGGTGCTTCTCTTCAGCAGGGACAGGGAAGCTGGTAAGAGTTGATGGGAAGATGGATGGAGCCAAAAACAGGGCAATCTTGGAAGAAAACCTCTTGGAGTCTGCAAAAGACTTGAGACTGGGGCGGAGGTTCACCTTCCAGCAGGACAACGACCCTAAACATAAAGCCAGGGCAACAATGGAATGGTTTAAAACAAAACATATCCATGTGTTAGAATGGCCCAGTCAAAGTCCAGATCTAAATCCAATCGAGAATCTGTGGCAAGATCTGAAAACTGCTGTTCACAAACGCTGTCCATCTAATCTGACTGAGCTGGAGCTGTTTTGCAAAGAAGAATGGGCAAGGATTTCAGTCTCTAGATGTGCAAAGCTGGTAGAGACATACCCTAAAAGAC
The DNA here is from genome assembly GCF_036321145.2 of Pelmatolapia mariae. Taxonomy (NCBI): domain Eukaryota; kingdom Metazoa; phylum Chordata; class Actinopteri; order Cichliformes; family Cichlidae; genus Pelmatolapia; species Pelmatolapia mariae. Next base: position 30,422,672 of record NC_086238.1, on the reverse strand, counting down.
TGGCAGCTGTAATTGCAGCAAAATGTGGTTCTACAAAGTAATGACTCAGGGGGCTGAATAGTTATGCACACCCCACTTTGCAGTTATTTATTTGTAACAAATGTTTGGAATCATGTATGATTTTCGTTGCACTTCTCACGTGTACACCACTTTGTATTGGTCTTTCACGTGGAATTCCAATAAAATTGATTCATGTTTGTGGCTGTAATGTGACAAAATGTGGGAAAGTTCAAGGGGGCCGAATACTTATGCAAGCCACTGTATATATGTGACATCGCAATAGAGAGGTTCTTTTGACATTGATATGTGACATCACAATAGAGAGGTGAATCTGGCATCTATATGTGACATCACAATAGAGAGTTGAATCTGGAATTGATATTTAACATATATGTAGAGAGGCAGGTCTGACATTGATATGTGACATCACAATAGAGAGGTGAATCTGGCATTGATATTTAACATCACAGTAGAGAGGTGAATCTGGCATTGATATGTGACATAACAATAGAGAGGTGAATCTGGCATTGATATGTGACATCACAATAGAGAGGTGAATCTGGCATTGATATGTGACATCACAATAGAGAGGTGAATCTGGCATTGATATTTAACATCAATGAAGAGAGGCTGGTCTGGCATTGATATGTGACATCACAATAGAGAGGTGAATCTGGCATTGATATGTGACATCACAATAGAGAGGTGAATCTGGCATTGATATGTGACATCACCATAGAGAGGTTAATCTGGCATTGATATGTGACATCAAAATAGAGAGGATCGTTTCACATTGATATTTGACATCACAGCAGTGAGGCGAAACTGGCATTGATATTTGAAATCACATTATAAACGCGAATCTGGGATTGATATTTGTTAGAGTGAATTGTTAAATGTTTGTCATTTTTATTCTTACCATTTGTACTTTAACTGTGTGTTGAAAGGAATTGTTTTGTTCTCCCCTCCCCAGATTCTCGAGGTTCTGAGTGGGGGGCTGTAGTGTTTTATCACAGGCAACATCCTTGTGAAGGTCTATTTGATGTGGTAAAACTTCCTGTCCTTTGTATGGCGTCACATTCCTTGTTCACATGTATACCCATGTAAGCCGTTATATGTTAATGACCCTATGCATATTCAAGTAACCACAATAAAAGGAGTGCTAAGGGGAACCTCCTGAGAGTCTGACGGAGGTCAAGTGGGTGGAACGACACTTGGCTCCAGGCAGGCCTCCCTCATGCATGAGTATCACAAAGAACTTTGCCTACTTTGTGTCTTGCTTGCTGTGTTATTACATTGCATTTAACGTTCCAGCGAATAGGTTTAAGCTACAAACCTATCAATATTTGACATCACAATAGAGAGGTGAATCTGGCATTGATGTGTGACATCACAATAGACAGGTGAATCTGGCACTGATATTTAATATCACAGTAGAGAGGTTCGTCTAACGTTCATATGTTACATCACAATAGAGAGGTGAATCTGTCATTGATATTTAACATCACAGTAGAGAGGTTCGTCTGGCATTGATATGTGACATCACAATAGAGAGGTGAATCTGGCATTGATATTTAACATCACAATAGAGAGGTTCGTCTGACATTGACGTGTGACATCACAATAGAGAGGTGAATCTGACATTGATATTTAACATATATGTAGAGAAGCAGGTCTGACATTGATATGTGACATCACAATAGAGAGGTGAATCTGGAATTGATATTTAACATCAATGTAGAGAGTTGAATCTGGCATTGATATTTAACATCACAGTAGAGACGTTCGTCTGACATTGATATGTGACATCACAATAGAGAGGTTCGTCTGACATTGACGTGTGACATCACAATAGAGAGGTGAATCTGACATTGATATTTAACATATATGTAGAGAAGCAGGTCTGACATTGATATGTGACATCACAATAGAGAGGTGAATCTGGAATTGATATTTAACATCAATGTAGAGAGTTGAATCTGACATTGATATTTAACATCAACGTAGAGAGGCTGGTTTGGCATTGATATGTGACATCACAATAGAGAGGTGAATCTGGCATTGATATTTAACATCAATGTAGAGAGGCTGGTCTGGCATTGATATTTGACATCACAATAGAGAGGTGAATCTGGCATTGATATTTGACATCACATTAGAAACGCTAATCTGGCATTGATATTTGACATCACAGCAGTGAGGCGAATCTGGCATTCCCTGTTTGACATCACAGCAGTGAGGCGAATCTGGCATTGATATTTGACATGACAATAGAGAGGCAAAACTGGCATTGATATTTGACATCATAATAGACAGGAGAATATGGCATTGATATTTGACATCACAGCAGAGATGAGAGTCCGGTATTGATATTTGACATCACATGAGAGACGCCAATCTGGCATTGATATTTGACATCACAGCAGTGAGGCGAATCTGGCATTCCTATTTGACATCACAGCAGTGAGGCGAATCTGGCATTGATATTTGACATGACAATAGAGAGGCAAAACTGGCATTGATATTTGACATCATAATAGACAGGAGAATATGGCATTGATATTTGACATCATAATAGAGATGACAATCTGGCATTGATATTTGAAAACACAATAGATAGGCGAATCTCGCATTGATATGTGACATCACAGTAAAGAGGTGAATGTGGCATTGATATTTGAAATCAGAAGAGAGAGGCGAATCTCGCTTTGATATGTGACATCACAACAGAGAGGCGAATCTGGCATTGATCTTTGACATCACAGCAGTGAGGCGAATCTGGCATTGATCTTTTGGCATCATAATAGAGACGAATATCTGGCATTGATATGTGACATCACAACAAACAGGCAAATCTCGTATTGATATGTGACATCACGATAGAAAGGTGAATCTGGTATTGATAATTGACATCACAGCAGAGATGCGAGTATGATATTGTTTTATGACATCACAGCTGAGAGAAGAATCTGGCATTGATTTTTGACAACACAATAGAGGGATGAATCTGGTATACATATTTGACATTACAATAGAGAGGTGAATCTGGTATTGATATTTGACTTAACAATAGAGAGGCGAATCTGGCATTGATATTTGACATCACAATAGAGAGGTGAATCTGGTATACATATTTGACATTACAATAGAGAGGTGAATCTGGTATTGATATTTGACTTAACAATAGAGAAGTTAATCTGGCATTGATATGTGACATGACAATAGAGAGGAGAATCTGGCATTGATATTTGACATCACAATAGAGAGGCAAAACTGGCATTGATATTTGACATCACATTAGAAACGCGAATCTGGCATTGATATTTGACATCACAGCAGTGAGGCGAATCTGGCATTGATATTTGAGATCACAATAGAGAGGCGAATCTGGCATTGATATTTGACAAGACAATAGAGAGGCGAAACTGGCATTGATATTTGACATCACAATAGACAGGCGAATCTCACATTGATATGTGACATCAAAACAGAGAGGCGAATCTGGCATTGATATTTGACATCACAATAGAGAGGTGAATCTGGTATTGATATTTGACTTAACAATAGAGAAGTTCAGCTGGCATTGATATTTGACATCAGAACAGAGATTCGAATTTGGTATTGATATTTGACATGACAATAGAGAGGCGAATCTGGCATTGATATGTGACATCACAATAGAGAGGCGAATCTGGCATTGATACTTGGCACCATCATAGTGAGGAGAATCTGGTATTGATATTTGACTTAACAATAGAGAAGTTCAGCTGGCATTGATATTTGACATCAGAACAGAGAGGCGAATCTGGTATTGATATTTGTCATCTCAATAGAGAGGCAAAACTGGAATTGATATTTGATATCACATTAGAAACGCGAATATGGCATTGATATTTGACATCACAATAGAGAGGCGAATCTTGCATTGATATTTAACATCACAGCAGTGAGGCGAATCTGGCATTGATATTTGAGATCACAATAGAGAGGCGAATCTGGCATTGATATTTGACATCACAGCAGTGACGCGAATCTGTCATTGCTATTTGACACCACAGCAGTGAGGCGAATCTGGCATTGATATTTGACATGACAATAGAGAGGCGAAACTGGCATTGATATTTGACATCATAATAGAGAGGCGAATCTGGCTTTGATTTTTGACATCACAATAGAGAGGCGAATCTGGCTTTGATATTTGACATCACAATAGAGAGGTGAATCTGGCATTGATATTTGACATCACAATAGAGAGGCGAATCTGGCATTGATATTTGACATCAGAACAGAGAGGCGAATTTGGTATTGATATTTGACATCATAGCAGTGAGGCGAATCTGGCATTGATATTTGACTTGACAATAGAGAGGCGAAACTGGCATTGATATTTGTCATCACAGCAGTGAGGCGAACCTGGCATTGATATTTGACATCACAGCAGTGAGGCGAATCTGACATTGATATTTGACTTAACAATTGAGAGGTAACTCTGGCATTGATATGTGACATCACAACGGAGACGCGAATCTGGCATTGATATTTGACATCACAGCAGAGAGACGAATTTGGCATTGATATTTGACATAACAATACAGAGGCGGATCTGGCATTGATATTTGACATCACATCAGAGACGCGAATCTGACATTGAGATTTGGCATCATCATAGTGAGGAGAATCTGGCATTGATATTTGACATCACAGCAGAGACGAGAGTCCGGTATTTATATTTGACATCACAGCAGTGAGGCGAATCTGGCATTGATATTGGACATCATAATAGAGAGGAGAATCTGGCATTAATATTTGACATCACAATAGAGAAGCGAATCTCGCTTTGATATGTGACATCACAGTAAAGAGGCGAATCTGGCATTGATATTTGACATCACAATAGAGAGGCGAATCTGGCATTGATATTTGTCATCACAGCAGTGAGACGAATCTGGCATTGATATGTGACATCACATCAGAGACGCGAATCTGGCATTGATATTTGACATCACATCAGAGACGCGAATCTGGCATTGATATTTGACATCACATCGGAGACGCGAATCTGGCATTGATATTTGACATCACAGCAGAGAGACGAATCTGGCATTGATATTTGACATAACAATACAGAGGCGGATCTGGCATTGATATTTGACATCACATGAGAGACGCGAATCTGGCATTGAAATTTGACATCACAATAGACAGACGAATCTCACACTGATATGTGACATCAAAACAGAGAGGCGAATCTGGCATTGATATTTGAGATCACAATAGAGAGGCGAATGTGGCATTGATATTTGACATCACAGCAGTGAGGCGAATCTGTCATTGCTATTTGACACCACAGCAGTGAGGCGAATCTGGCATTGATATTTGACATGACAATAGAGAGGCAAAACTGGCATTGATATTTGACATCATAATAGAGAGGAGAATCTGGCATTGATATTTGACATCACATTAGAGAAGCGAATCTTGCTATGCTATGTGACATCACAGTAAAGAGGTGAATCTGGCATTGATATTTGACATCACAATAGAGAGGCGAATCTGGCTTTGATATTTGACATCACAATAGAGAGGTGAATCTGGCATTGATATTTGACATCACAATAGAGAGGCGAATCTGGCATTGATATTTGACATCAGAACATAGAGGCGAATTTGGTATTGATATTTGACATCATAGCAGTGAGGCGAATCTGGCATTGATATTTGACCTGACAATAGAGAGGCGAAACTGGCATTGATATTTGTCATCACAGCAGTGAGGCGAACCTGGCATTGATATTTGACATCACAGCAGTGAGGCGAATCTGGCATTGATATTTGACTTAACAATTGAGAGGTAACTCTGGCATTGATATGTGACATCACAGCAGAGAGACGAATCTGGCATTGATATTTGACATAACAATACAGAGGCGGATCTGGCATTGATATTTGACATCACATCAGAGACGCGAATCTGGCATTGAGATTTGGCATCATCATAGTGAGGAGAATCTGGCATTGATATTTGAAATCACAGCAGAGACGAGAGTCCGGTATTTATATTTGACATCACATGAGACACGCCAATCTGGCATTGATATTTGACATCACAGCAGTGAGGCGAATCTGGCATTGATATTTGACATCATAATAGAGAGGAGAATCTGGCATTGATATTTGACATCACAATAGAGAAGCGAATCTCGCTTTGATATGTGACATAACAGTAAAGAGGTGAATCTGGCATTGATATTTGACATCACAATAGAGAGGCGAATCTGGCATTGATATTTGACATCACAGCAGTGAGGCGAACCTGGCATTGATATTTGACCTGACAATAGAGAGGCGAAACTGGCATTGATATTTGTCATCACAGCAGTGAGGCGAATCTGGCATTGATATGTGACATCACATCAGAGACGCGAATCTGGCATTGATATTTGACATCACATCAGAGACGCGAATCTGGCATTGATATTTGACATCACATCGGAGACGCGAATCTGGCATTGATATTTGACATCACAGCAGAGAGACGAATCTGGCATTGATATTTGACATAACAATACAGAGGCGGATCTGGCATTGATATTTGACATCACATGAGAGACGCGAATCTGGCATTGAAATTTGACATCACAATAGACAGACGAATCTCACACTGATATGTGACATCAAAACAGAGCGGCGAATCTGGCATTGATATTTGACTTAACAATAGAGAGGTGAATCTGGTATTGATATTTGACTTAACAATAGAGAAGTTAATCTGGCATTGATATTTGACATCAGAACAGAGAGGCGAATCTGGTATTGATATTTGACATCTCAATTGAGAGGAGAATCTGGTATTGATATTTGACATAACAATAGAGAGGTGAATCTGGCATTGATATGTGACATAACAATAGAGAGGCTAATCTGGCATTAATATTTGGCATCATCATAGTGAGGAGAATCTGGCATTGATATTTGACATCACATTAGAAACGCGAATCTGGCATTGATATTTGACATCACAGCAGTGAGGCGAATCTGGCATTGGTATTTGAGATCACAATAGAGAGGCGAATCTGGCATTGATATTTTACATCACAGCAGTGAGGCGAATCTGGCATTCCTATTTGACATCACAGCAGTGAGGCGAATCTGGCATTGATATTTGACATGACAATAGAGAGGCAAAACTGGCATTGATATTTGACATCATAATAGACAGGAGAATATGGCATTGATATTTGACATCACAGCAGAGACGAGAGTCCGGTATTGATATTTGACATCACATGAGAGACGCCAATCTGGCATTGATATTTGACATCACAGCAGTGAGGCGAATCTGGCATTGATCTTTTGGCATCATAATAGAGACGAGTATCTGGCATTGATATGTGACATCACAACAAACAGGCAAATCTCGTATTGATATGTGACATCACGATAGAAAGGCGAATCTGTTATTGATATTTGACATCACAACAGAGAGGCGAATCTGGCATTGATATTTGACATCACAACAGAGAGGCGAATATGGCATTGATATTTGACATCACAATAGAGAGGTGAATCTGGTATATATATTTGACATTACAATAGAGAGTTGATTCTGGCATTGATATTTAACTTAACAACATAGAGGTGAATTTGACATTGTTATTTGACTTCACAATAGAGAGGTGAATCTGGCATTGATATTTGACATCACAACAGAGAGGCGAATATGGCATTGATATTTTACATCACAATAGTGAGTTGAATCTGGCATTGATTTTTGACTTAACAATAGAGAGTTGAATCTGGCATTGATGTTTAACATCACAGCAGAGAGGCGAGTCCGGTATTGATATTTGACATCACATGAGAGACGCCAATCTGACATTGATATTTGACATCACAGCAGTGAGGCGAATCTGGCATTGATATTTGACATCATAATAGAGAGGATAATCTGGCAATGATATTTGACATCACAATAGAGAAGCGAATCTCGCTTTGATATGTGACATTACAGTAAAGAGGTAAATGTGGCATTGATATTTGAAATCAGAAGAGAGAGGCGAATCTCGCTTTGATATGTGACATCACAACAGAGAGGCGAATCTGGCATTGATATTTGACATCACAGCAGTGAGGCGAATGTGGCATTGATCTTTTGGCATCATAATAGAGACGAGTATCTGGCATTGATATGTGACATCACAACAAACAGGCAAATCTCGTATTGATATGTGACATCACGATAGAAAGGCGAATCTGGTATTGATAATTGACATCACAGCAGAGATGCGAGTATGATATTGATTTATGACATCACAGCTGAGAGAAGAATCTGGCATTGATTTTTGACAAAACAATAGAGGGATGAATCTGGCATTGATATTTGACTTAACATCAGAGAGGTTAATCTGGCATTGATATTTGACATCACAACAGAGAGGTGAATCTGGCATTGATATTTGACATCACAACAGAGAGGCGAATATGGCATTGATATTTGACATCACAATAGAGAGGTGAATCTGGTATACATATTTGACATTACAATAGAGAGTTGATTCTGGCATTGATATTTAACTTAACAACATAGAGGTGAATTTGACATTGATATTTGACTTCACAATAGAGAGGTGAATCTGGCATTGATATTTGACATCACAACAGAGAGGCGAATATGGCATTGATATTTTACATCACAATAGTGAGTTGAATCTGGCATTGATATTTGACTTAACAATAGAGAGTTGAATCTGGCATTGATGTTTAACATCACAGCAGAGAGGCGAGTCTGACATTGCTATTTGACATCACAATAGAGAGGAGAATCTGGCATTGACATTTGACATCACAGCTGAGAGACAATTCTGGCATTGATATTTGACATCACAATAGAGAGACGAATCTTGCATTCATATTTGACATCACAATAGAGAGGCGAATCTCGCATTGATATTTGACTTAACAATAGATACTCGAATCTGGCATTGATTTTTGACTTAACAATTGAGAGGTGAATCTGGAATTGATATTTGACTTAACAATACAGAGTCGAATCTGGCATTGATTTTTAACTTAACAACAGAGAGGTGAATCTCGCATTAATATTTGACTTAATAAGAGAGAGTTGAATCTGGCATTGATATTTGACTTAACAATAGAGAGGCGAATCTGGCATTGATATTTGACATCACAATAGAAAGGCGAATCTGGCATTGATATGTAACATCACAATAGAGATGTGAATCTTGCATTGATATTTGACCTCAAAGTAGAGAGGAGAATCTGGCATTGATATGTGACATCACAATAGATACGAGAAACTGGCATTGATATGTGACATCACAATAGAGAGGCGAATCTGGCATTGATATTTGACATCACCACAGAGAGGCGAATCTGGCATTGATATGTGACATGAAATCAGAGACGTGAATCTGGCATTGATATGAGACATCACAATAGAGATGTGAATCTTGCATTGATATTTGACATCATAATAGAGAGTCGAATCTGGCACTGATATTTGAAATCACAATAGTGAGGTGAATCTGGTATCTATATTTGACATCACAGCAGAGAGGGGAATCTGGAATTGATATGTGACATCACAATAGAGAGGCAAATTTGGAAGTGATATTTGACATCCACATTGTTATGTTAAATATCAATGCCAGATTCGCCTCTCTGTTGTGATTTCAAATATCAATTCCAGATTCGCCTCTCTTTTGTGAAAACAAATATCAATGCCAGATTCTCCTCTCTATTGTGAAGTAAAATGTCAATGTCAGATTCGCCTCTCTTTTGTGATGTCAAATATCAATGCCAGATTCGCCTCTCTGTTGTGATGTCACATATCAATGCGTGATTCGCCTCTCTTTTGTGATGTCACATATCAATACCAGATTCGCCTCTCTATTGTTATGTCACATATCAATGCGTGATTCGCCTCTCTGTTGTGTTGTCAAATATCAATGCCAGATTCGCCTCTCTGTTGTAATGTCACATATCAATGCGTGATTCGCCTCTCTGCTGTGATGTCAAATATCAATTCCAGATTCGCCTCTCTGTTGTGATGTCAAATATAAATGCGTGATTCCCCTCTGTATTGTGATGTTGTCAAAAGAAAATTGTACTTAGCAGTCAGTATAAGCTTTTAATGATATAAGTCTACATATGATAGAATACTGTATGATAACCTTTTGATGATTTTGACTGTTGTCCACTACAAGACCTGTTTCTGTTTTGTAAATTCTTTCTCACAGCGATAAAAGCTGAACAAGCAGGAAGAGGAGAGCTGAACACTTTTATCTGCGCTCCCTAACAAGAAGAGGGGCCGCGTCCTTCTGAATCTCACAACACACACACATACACCTGAACCTCTCTTATCTTCACTCCCTACGCACTAACGTTCCTCTGCCTATGAATAGACGTATTCACTGTTGTATTACTTTTGTATATAAATAAAGACCAGAGCGGTAACAGAGCGCTGATCACAGGGCCCCCACTCTGATGTGAGCGTTCTGTGACCGCCATTGCAAGTAAAGACTTGCAGTGTGTGTATCTCTTCACTCTTAGACTCTTAGCTGAAGAAGTGTCTTTAGAATAAATCTCTTCAGATGTCACATATCAATGTGTGATTCGCCTCTCTGTTGTGATGTCACATATCAATGCCAGATTCGCCTCTCTATTGTGATGTCAAATATCAATGCCAGATTCGCCTCTCCATTGTGAAGTCACATATCAATGCCAAATTCGCCTCTCCATTGTGATGTCACATATCAATGCCAGATTCGCCTCTCCTTTGTGATGTCACATATCAATGCCAAATTCGCCTCTCTATTGTGATGTCACATACCAATGCCAGATTCGCCTCTCTATTGTGATGTCACATATCGATGCCACATTCGCCTCTCCATTGTGAAATCACATATCAATGCCAGATTCGCCTCTCCATTGTGATGTCACATATCAATGCCAGATTCGTGTCTCTGATGTGATGTCACTGATCAATACCAGACTCACGTCTCTGCTGTGATGTCAATTATCAATACCAGATTTGCCTCTCTATTGTCATGTCACATATCAATGCCAGATTCGACTCTCTATTGTGATGTCAAATATCAATGCCAGATTCGCCTCTCTACTGTGTTGCTAAATATCAATGCCAGATTCGCCTCTGTTGTGATGTCAGATATCAATGCCAAAATTGCCTCTCTATTGTGATGTCACATATCAATGCCAGAATTGCCTCTCTATTGTGATGTCACATATCAATGGGAGATTCGCCTCTCTGTTGTGATGTCACATATCAATGCCAGGTTCGCGTTTCTATTGTGTTGTCAAATATCAATGCCAGATTCGCCTCTCTTTTGTAATGTCAAATATCAATGCCAGAATCGCCTCTCTATTGTGATGTCACATATCATTTCCAGAATCACCTCTCTATTGTGATGTCACATATCAATGCCATATTCGCCTCTCTGTTGTGATGTCAAATGTCAATGCCAGATTCGCCTCTCTGTTGTGATGTCACATATCAATGGGATAAGCGCCTCTCTATTGTGATGTCACATATCAATGCCATATTCGCCTCTCTATTGTTTGAAATGCCCCTAATGATCGGCCCAAAGCAAGAACCAGTTTACCGCGCGTACAAAATAAGGGACTTGGAAGCGCTGGTTAAACAGCTTCCACCCATAACAGAGGGAGGAGCAGCTTGGTTGAGGAAGTTAAGAACCTTAACAGAAGGGGAGGAGCTAGCCACTGGAGACTTCCGGGCGATAGCAGGAAGATGTATGCTAGGCAGAGGATTAGCAGACGTAGAGGAAATTGCTAACACCACAGCCTACCCAATTGACATGCCATATAACACGGTGGAAGACAAGCTAGCTGACGCAGTCCGTGAGAAATATATGATACCAAATTTAGGGTCCATACCAAAGATTTCCTGGGACCCCAAATACACCCCCAGATAATTTCTGGAGAGAGCTAAGCAAGCAAGCAAGCAATTTAAGGAACAATGGATGTCACAAACTGGCATACATCCAGGCCAGGAAGGAGAGCACAGAGCGTGGTTTCACGCAGCGGTGCTGAAGGGGCTTCCGGACAAAGTAACAACCGATTTAGAAAAGAACCCAGATTTTACAGTGGCAGACTCTACCCAGTGGGAGAGACACGTGGTCCATCGGCTCCAGTTGGAACAGGACGAGGCGAACAAACAACTAGAAGATGCACAGGCGCAACTGTTGAAGTTACAGCTGAATGAAGCCTGTGAGAGGCATAATTCTAAGAAAAAAGAGCGGAAAGAGGCCAACAAAACTATGATGATTGTAAAGCCCAAAGCTGATCCCGTGCCTTACTGGCCAGATCTTGATCCTAACCTTTATGACTCTGCCACTTACAGACCCAGCTCTGATCAAGCTGGGCAAACAAACTTTGAAGCACCGATATGTGGTCTCCCCACAAGTGCCTGTGAATCTGATGGGCAGAGACTTACTCATCAAACTGGGAGCCACTATCATGTGTTCTGATGGATTAACTGTGACTCTGCCAGGAGGAACGCCTCTCCCATGCCTGGAAACAAACTCAAAGAATGCAAGACTGTGAACAACCCATAGCTGACATTTACTGGGGGCGCCTGGTAAAAGAAGGCATTCTGAGACAATACCAATAATGGAAACCCTGGATCATGAGCCTTGCGGTTTATTCCCCGCCTCGCGATCCCTACCACGTCACTCTTTTCTACGATGATTTCTACGATGATGTATACCGGGAAGGTCATCAGGCAAAGGAACTGGGATCAATGGTCAAGCGGGCGCTGGATAACATTTGGTGGCAAAGCACCCAAATTCCAAATGTCTGGTATACACCAAAATGTAAAACGTACCGTATCACTTGTTTTGTCCAACGACGCAGTGATACTAGAACATCAACAAATATCGAGAACACATGGCAGGGAGAGAACGGATCACCCAGACGCAGTGGCGGAACTTTCGTAATTGGCTGACACTCTGTGGTCTACTGGACCCACAGATGTCGGCCTAGCCAATTGTTCGGCTGTTCTGTTCCAGCTCAAGTCAGAAACACCAATTTCACGACCACAGTATAAGCACAAACCTGAAGCAGAGGATGGGATTGCTGAGACGATTGAAGGGCTGCTGAAAGTAGGAGTGCTTGAGCCCTAGCAATCCTTTTGGAACACACCAATTTTGCCGGTGGAGAAACATGGGACAGGGAAGTACCGAATGGCGCATGACCTCAGGGCCATTAACGCCATATTACGTACTGACACTGTGCCCGTACCTAACCCGTACACAGCTCTAACAGCCATTACATGGGACCAAAAGTGGTTCACATGCATTGACCTTGCTAACGCATTCTTCTGTCTCCCCTTACACGACTCACTCAGAGACATTTTCTCATTCACATACAGAGGTCGCCAGTATAGATACACACGTCTGCCACAAGGCTTTGCACTCTCCCCTGGCATTTTCAATCAGGTGCTCAAAGAGGCCCTGTCACTTTGTCAGTTGCCTGAGGGGTGTACACTGATACAGTATGTCAGGGGTGGGCAGGGGTGGCCCCGAGGGCCGGTGTCAGCCATTGGTGTGTGTAGATGCTCTGACCAGCTGGCCAGAAGCATGGGCTACTAAAAGGGAGGATGCTAAAAGTGTGATTAAGTGCTTAATCAATCATTATATTCCCAGGCACGGGTTTCCCAAGCGCATTAGATCAGACAATGGGACCCACTTTAAGAACCAAGACCTGGCGGAGGTGGAGAGGATGTTGGGAGTAAAACACAGGTTTGGGACAGTGTACCATCCTCAATCTCAAGGGAAAGTAGAGAGAATGAACTTAAACTTGAAAAACAAGTTGTCTAAAATTTGTGCACAGACGGGGCTAAATTGGGTTTCAGCCCTGCCAATTGCTCTAATGACTATAAGATGTTCTGTTAACCAATCCACAGGTTTCACACCCTACGAGCTGCAGACGGGAAGGCAGTTCAGAGCACCCTGGACAGCGGTCCCGGCGGAACCGAGTATCAAAAGTAACAGGTCTCATGTAGAATATTGGAATGAATTAAAAGCTCTTGTTTCGAGTTTCACAAAACAGGTTACGCCTGGAGTACACACTGTGGACAGGGCGACCCCTGAGGCAAAACCGGTGTGGCTGAAGGTCATCAAACGCAAGTGGAAAGAGCCCCGCTGGACCGGTCCGTACGAGGTGACTGCCCGGATGGCTACAGCAGTTCAACTGAAAGGAAAAGGCGACACCTGGTTCCACTGGTCGCAGTGTGCACTAGCAGACGAGAGCTTGGTGGAGGAAAACTTGTCTCCACCCAACACAGGTGTCAACGAAATACAGAGGCATAATAAATCCTCTCACCTGTGCAACGGGCCGACCAGCAGTCTACCTGGGAGGCTGAAGAAAGAAGAGGGGTATCGCAGAAAGTCGCCGCGCCAGCGAAAAGGAGTGGTAACAAATCAGTAACTCCAGAAAGGGGAGAAATTTCTAGCCAAAGTGCAAAAGAACACACAACACAATGCAAACACACGAATCAGAGATACGTAATGAGAAAAAACTTATTAAAATGTTCCTTACAACCACATGTTTATTATATGCAATAATATTGATCATGGCTGTGTGTTTTATTGTCTATATTTTGCAGAGCACCCAAGGCCACTTGTCCGAACACGGAGGCCAGTCCAGCACAGCACTTCCTGAGACATTAATTGCCGAAATGGGACCGTTGAGAAGACCAAAGCGCGAGGTGTCAGGTAAAGGGGATGAGTGCCTTAGCACATATAATGGCATAGAACTGGACTACGTTAAAGGGTCCACAAGCTCATTCACGTTTGACTTGTGTGAGGTCATTGAGTGTAAAGGGGCTAGTAGCAGCTGGAGGGGATATGATGTGTGGGTCTGTAATCACCCAATGATATGCACCAGGAGAGGGAGCCCTTATTCCAGTCCAGGGATCCATCGTTCAGGGGGAGTATATACAGCAGGGCAATGGTGTTCCTGGGATAACGTGGTAAGTTGGACAGGAGTAGGGTGGCAGCCTGAAGGGTTTAGCCAAGTTAAGTGGGAAGGATTTCGAAGAAGTGTTGCGGCAGGCCATATCCACAATAGGGAAGACCATCGAAGCTGCTGAGACAGCTGAGATAAACCCTGAAAATGATACTGCTGACCAGACTTGCCCTGTGGTAGGATCCACACAACTTGGAGCCTCACCTTCAGTCTTAACTGAACTGCCTCACCCTCCTGAACCCATTCAGGGCACATTCCAACGCCCCATGAGACCAAACTTGACACCTCAAATATTGAGCCCAACTGACCTCAACCCACCAGAGGTTCAGAAAATAGTAGTTGAGCATGTTGTCAAGAGTGTTGAGAAGACATCACATGCTCACTCTACATTAAGACTCAGAGCTTTCTCTGGCAAGATGCCCAGACCTTACAGCGAAGCTGACTATGAAACATGGCGTTCTCATGTTGACTTGTTGATGGAAGATGCTTCTTTGTCTGAGTTGGAAAAAACTCGTAAGATACTTGAAAGTCTCCTTGCTCCCGCTTCTGATGTCATCCGCCCTCTTGGGCCAGAAGCCACTCCTGCA
The DNA here is from genome assembly GCF_036321145.2 of Pelmatolapia mariae. NCBI lineage: Eukaryota > Metazoa > Chordata > Actinopteri > Cichliformes > Cichlidae > Pelmatolapia > Pelmatolapia mariae. The sequence continues at coordinate 30,407,058 of NC_086238.1, read as the reverse complement.
GACTATCTTAAACTTCTGGATTCAGCTTTTAGCACCGTCGAAGATGGTGAGGAACTGTTTGTACGCTTCATGAACACCCTCCAAGATCACGGTGAAAAGCCCTCTGCTTATCTGCTTCGTTTGCAGGTGGCAGTCAATCACACTGACAGGGGATTTCTTTAAATCACCTTGCCGTTCTTCAGCTAAGACATGTGAGTTAGAAAACACAAACACTGCAGTTCTTTCACTTGCGAGGACGGTCACAGAGCGCTCGCCCAAGAGACACTCATGGACTCGCGCTTTGTCACCGTCTGCGTTCTTTATTTATACAAGATTGTTCTGTGTGTGTGTGTGTGTTACCAAGATAACAACGTCACTCAGAGCAGCGGGTTTTTCCCTTTTCTACATCTGTGTGTTCTTGTAAAAAGAGCTGAGGTTTCACTTCTCTACATCTAAATGTTCTCTGAAAACAGGAAGCGGTTATTTGCTGAATGGGTTCATCACACAAGTTACTAGGTGAAAAGTCATGTAGACATATGGTTTGCTTAGTGATACATAAAAGAATACATTTCATGTAGCTGATAACACTATATAAAAACAATTTTCCTTTGACACACACCGTGCGCAGAGGTGGGCTTGAACCACATGAAGTAAATAAGCAGCTTCTTAACCAGTTTTTTTTTTTTTCTTTTTTTTTTTCTTTTTTAAACCTGTCCCATTTGGTTCTTTTGCCATCAGAATTGTTGTCTAAAGGCGAAGAAAGATGCCCAACGGATTTACTTTACCAAATGGACCATCCCAGCCTTGCCGTAATGGTCCATTTGATTTACCTTTTATTGTTTATTTTATTTTATTTTTTTTACTTGCTAGATACGGGACAGGGGAAAAGAAAAGGGAGAAAGAAAGAGGGGGGAAAAAACAAAACAAAACAAAACAAATACAAAAAAAACCCCGGAGAAGAGGGACGGGGATAAAGGGCAAAAAACAAAAACCAACAAAATAAGCAGACAAAAAATACATATATCGATCACCTGGATCACCTGTTGAGAAAGAAAAAAGAAAACAAGCAGAAGAAAACGAGAGTAATAGAATAAACAACATCAGAATGATATATGGGAATATAACACTAAATACCTAATATTAAACATTATTGTGCAGCACGTAAGATCGATAGCGCACAGTGTGCTTTGAGGTAGGAGCCAAAAAGGGTGTAGTTTGTGTGTGTGATCACCTGTGTGTACACCTGTGAGCATGAGCGCGCTTGTATTTAAAAGGTTCCTTAATATAATGATCTGCTAGAGGGTGTGGGGGGCCACAGTCCCATCCTCCAGGGCATGAAGCAGGTATGGAGGAGATCAAAACTCCAGACAACCAGAGGCCCCCAGAACACAAGAGACCAAGGAAGACCAACAGAGGGGCAGCCGCGCCACTGTCCCAGAAAGAGCTGAGGAGAGTCCCAGATGAGGGATCACTCAGCAGCCGCGGAGTAGTAGCCAGGGGGGGTTGCAGTGACGTGCCCGTGAGCTCCACCGGCAGCCAGCTGTGCCTGAGTGACCGAGCCCCAGGCCGAGAGGCCGAGGGCACCCCACCCCCGAAGTGGCCCGAGCGAGCCCCAGGTTCCAGGCCCCGATAAGCAGCCACCAAGGAGTGAGCCGGTGTGTACCCGGACGCCCACCCCCGGACACAAAGAACCACCAACGCATCGATGTCTGAGGGCGTCTGCCACCGGCAGGGGAAGTGGTGGGGGGAGATAGGCCTCCAAACCTTGGAGGGCCTGAGATGTCCCCAGAGAGGTGGCGTCTGATACTCAACCTGACATATAGACACAGACATACAGGCACACTCAAATACAAACATCCATTCCCACCCTCATGCTCTCATAGGCAATTACTCCACACTCAACCAACGTGGAGACAAACATAAAGAGACGCTGTACACACAATCACACTCCCCAAGCGTACTCTAAGAACCGGGTCTAGGTACCCTTGCCCCTGGAGGGGGAAACTGCACCCAGACCCAGGTGGTGTTACCCTTTTCCCTGCAGTGGGGAGAAGCAGACTGCCCCGACTCCGCAGCAGCAGGGAGGCCCCACACACCAGACCCCAGTCGGACGGCCAACTCCTCCTCCTAGCCCCCCCGCTCCAGCAGGCCGCAGAGACCGGGGGTGTGAGAAGACTCCAAACCTCCCTCTACCCGCTCATATGTAGTGTTGATGTATATGTGTTCTAAGGTGCAATTAAAACCCAGGAGGGCATGGAGCTACCTGCCAGAGAGCAGCAGGTAAGCGCATAGCCCCTCCTGATAGCCCTCAATGTCTACGTGTATTTAAAATTGAGAGGTGGGCAACGACGCCAAGGGTGAGGTGTACACCCTGATGGTAATTTGGAGTCCGTGTTGTGAGCCCACCCCCAAGATCCTCTATGTATGTGTTATGAGAGTGTGAGTAATGTGAATGTCTAAGTTGTGAGATAAAATTGAGGCAGAGGCAGCCAGAAGGGGACAGAGGGGGGGGATGCCTCCTCTGCACCCTGGTGACACACCCCTACCCCAAGGCCCTGCATGTGTGGGTGATTGTGGTGGAGCGGGAAGAGGGAGGCAGCTGGAGATGGGGAGGGAAGAACGGGAGGGGCAAGTGACCCCTCCCTGGGGCCAGCTCCCCCGCTGACCCCAGTAGGCACCCCCATGCTCTGCAACCCGCCAGGGAAAGGGGGTCCAGGCCCATCCGGACCAGGGCCCAGTGCAGCAGCGCCGCCCGGCCCCACAGAGCCCGGGACAGCCCACCCGACCCCCCTACAGAGAAAACTGCACCCACCCCATCATCCACTCATCTTCCAGACTACACAAGACAATAGACGCCCAGGCTGAGATCTTCCTCCACCTCTCCTATATCTCCCCCTCCTGCAGAGAGAATTCCTGAGGAGAGGAAAGCTCATGCAAGATGTGACAACCTCCCCCACCAGTTGAAGAGTCCCCCAGGTGGCTCGATGCACTGGCGGCGCCCTGCGCCAGGACTGGGCCCCCATATACCCACCCGCCCACAACCCCAGCAACACACCAACCAGGACCCGAGCCCCCGAGGCCCGGCCAGGGCCCCAGCCCAGAGACGGAGCGCCCCCAGAACCTCACGCCCGTCCCGGACCCACCCAGGGGCAGCCAGGCTACCAGGTCAGTAACCCACGTCCGTCAGCACAGACCCTCCCCTAGCCCCGCTGCACGCAGCCACGAGGAAACCGTCACCTAAGAGCCAACAGAGCCCTTAATTGGCCATGACCGCTACCCCGGGTTGAGCCCCCCAAGGAAGATGCTCCTGGGGAACCCCCCGACGCCCTAAGCCTGTCCCTACCCCCACACCAATCACAACAGTGAAGGTGGGACCAAACTATGACCCCCCACCCCCACTAGGTGATGGAGCTGATGAAAGGAGCCCAGAGCAATTGATCTGATGTGGTGGCAGAGGCTGTATCAAGACTAATGTAATCTAATAGATAATTTCTATACTGGTTAGAATTAAGATTAATTTTATTTTTCCAGTTCATGAGGACTGTTTTCTTGGCTATGCATAGGGCAGTGAAAACCATGTGGGCTATATTCTTTTCTGAAGTGACATTATCTAAGCTGCCCAACAAACACACTAAAGGAGAATTTGGAATGTTACATTTCAGACACTTCGATAAGTCTTCACATAACTCACGTCAAAACTTCTGAACTGGTGGACAGAACCAAAGAGCGTGGATATAATTGTCCGGTGAATTGGTTTGGCAGTGTGAGGAGTTGTTGGTAGACGTAAAGCCCATCTTGAACATCCGATGACCTGTATAGTGCACTCTATGTAGTATTTTGTATTGAATTAATTGAAGACTGGGATTTCTAATTAGATGAAAGGTTTTTAAGCAAATCTGAGACCAGAAGTTTTGGTCTAAGTTAACTGATAAATCCGCTTCCCATTTTGCAATAGGAAGTGATATTGATTCATCTATTTTAGAAAGCATTCTGTATATTTTGGATAGTAATTTGGGGGTTTTAAGAGTAAGAAATTGAACCACACTTGGTGGTGTTTGTAGTTCAACTTGACCCGGTTTAAATTTCTTTTTTACTATGGATTTTTTTTGTTGATATTCTAAAAATCTTTTCTTGTTGATCCCATATTGTGTAACTAGTCTGTCAAATGAAATAAATTCTGTTCCTTCTAGTATATGTTCTAAATATTTGATTCCTTTACCACTCCAATCTGAAAAGTTTATCATATTATTGTTTTGTAATATGTCAGGGTTGTTCCAGATAGGTGTACGTTTGCATGGGATTAATGAAGACTCTGTCAACTTCAGAAACTCCCACCATGCTGTCAGAGAGGAGCTAATGTTGACGCTTTTGAAGCATTCATGTCGTTGAATGTTTGAGCTGATAAATGGTAGATCTGAAATCTCTAGATTATTGCAAAGTGCTTGTTCTACATCTAGCCAAGGTTCATCTAAGAGGGTATGTTTTAGCCATCCTGAGATAAATTGGAGCCTGTTGGCTAAGAAGTAGTGCTGAAAGTTAGGTAGTTCTAATCCTCCTTTATCCTTGGTCTTTTGTAGTGTTTTTAAGCTTATACGTGGGGGCTTATTTTTCCAAAGGAATTTGGACATATATGAATCTAGAGATCTGAACCAATCTTGTGGCGGTTTAGTTGGGATCATTGAGAATAAATAATTTATTTTTGGTAAGACCATCATTTTTATAGCGGCAACCCTTCCCATGAGTGATATGGGTAGACATTTCCACCTAGCCAGATCGCCTTCTACTTTCTTTAAAAGTGGGATATAGTTTAATTTAGTTAGATCTGCAAGCTTGGGAGAAACATTAATACCTAAATATTTTATATTTCCCGATTGCAGTGGAGTAGAAGAGGAATTATGGAAGGAGCAATTAATCGGAAGGACTGTAGATTTTGACCAGTTAATTGAGTAATCTGATATTCTTGCAAAAGAGTTTATCAATTCAATCACCCCAGAGATATTGGTTTGTGAATTTTGGAGAAAGAGTAGCACATCATCCGCATAAAGGCTGATTTTATGTTCCACGTTCTTGCATTTTATGCCCTTAATTACTGAATTCTGTCTAATTGCTGCTGCTAGTGGTTCAATAAAAATTGCAAACAGTGAAGGGGAGAGTGGGCATCCCTGCCTGGTGCCCCTCAGGAGACAGAAGCTGGAGGATGTCTGGTCATTTGTTCTGACACAAGCTGTTGGGGAATTATATAATATTTTTAACCAGCTGATGAAAGAAGATCCAAAACCAAATTTGTGTAAAGTTTCAAATAGAAGTTTCCAGTTAACTCTGTCAAACGCTTTTTCTGCATCTAAAGAAAATATTGTAGTTTCAAGGTTTTTACTGTATGAGTAGTCTATCAAATTAAGTAATCTACGTGTATTTGTTGATGAGTGCCTACCTTTTATGAAACCAGTTTGGTCAGGATGAATTAAGAGGGGGGTTATTTTCTCTAGTCTCTTCGAGAGAGCTTTGCAGATTATTTTAAGGTCTACATTTATAAGGGATATTGGACGATAGCTTGAGGGATATACAGGGTCTTTGCCTGGTTTTAGCAGGAGATTAATGTTTGCAGAATTCATATTTGATGGGAGTCTGCCATTTTCTTTGATTTCCAACAGCGTTCTGTAAAAAATTGGGGCTAAAATCGTCCAGAATTCTTTGTAGAATTCTGCAGGAAAGCCGTCTGGACATGGAGCCTTATTATTGGGCATACTTATCAGGGCTTCCTGGAGTTCACCTGGTGTCAGTGGCGAATCCAATGCCATTGCTTGAGAGTCTAATAATTTTGGGAGAGTTATGTTGTCTAAAAACTGATCAATTTCCTTTTTAGATGGTGTTACGGTCGCTGACCTCTAGTGGCTCTCCCTCGGGGAGAGGGGTTTTTTTTCCTTTTCTTGTGTTGCAGGTGTGCCTCATGAGCCACAGCTGAGGGGTGTTTCAGCTCGTCAGCCACAGCATATAGTCTGCCATCCTAAACTGCCACACCCCTGCCATTTTCCCCCATTTTGCCAGAGCTGCGAGCCATAGTGTTTTGGGCAGCAGGCCTTAGTGTGTGTGTGTGAGAGAGAACTTAAACTCTGTGAAACCTTGATTTTCTTTCTTTTATTGTAAGCAAAGGTGTGCCCTTGCTGTGTTAATTAGGTCATTGTTGTGGAAGCAGGTAGGGGTTCTCTGCCATTTTTGTTTTAACTGTTTTCTCCTGTTTTGGTTAGACAGGGAGCTCAGTCATTGTATTTTGTTTTGGTTAGAGAATTCTTGGTTTGATTTTTAGCTAAAGGGGGGTGTTTTGTTTGTTGCTTTGGCCTTGGAGACCCCGACGAGAAGAGCTTCCCTGTGTTTTTTTTTTTTACTGTTGTAGTTTTGGGTAATAAATCGTGTTTAATGACAGTTATCTTCCAGTAGTTCATGTTTTCTTTTTCTCTTTGTGTTACCCCCAACCCCGGTCAACACTTCGTTTTTAAGTGGGGCGTAACAGATGGGTTTATTTGTGGTGAATACGCTTTATAGAAATCCCTGAAGATGTTGTTTATATGTTTCGGGTCATATACTGTGTTCACAGATGAGTCTTGAACAGCACATACAGTTGTTTTTTCTTTATTTATTTTTAGCTGGTTTGCTAGAAATTGACCGGATTTATTACCATGTTCATAATTTTGTAAGCGTAGTCTTTGTACTAAGAATTTTGTTTTTTTTATCAATTATCTCATTTAATTCTAGTTTTGTTTTGCGTATTTTGTTCAATGTTTCCTGATCTTGGTCGGACGCATAGGCTTCTTCTCGTGATTTGATGGTTTTTTCTAATTCCTGAATATTTTTGTTTTCTTTTTTCTTTTTATGTGATGAGAAAGAAATTATTTTACCTGTCATCACAGCTTTCCCTGCTTCCCATAGAACAGAAGCTAATGTTCCGGGAGTGTCATTAAAGTCTAAATATGAAGTCCACTCTTTTTTAAAATATTTAATAAAGTCTTCATCTTTAAGCAGTGATGTATTAAATCTCCAGTTTTTACTAGGCGTAGTATTATTCTTGTGCATTAGTGTTAAAGATACAGGAGCATGATCGCTGACAGCTATAGGGTGAATCTCAGTGTCTGAAATGTCCCTCAGCAGTGAGCTGCTGACCAAAAAATAATCCAGACGAGAGTAGGAGTGATGGACATGTGAGAAAAAAGTATATTCCTTACTGGTGGGGTGAAGGGAGCGCCATGCATCGCAAAGACCAAAGTCGCTCATATACTGTTTGATTATATTTATGGACTGCCAATTACGCTGAGTTCCTGCTGTATTGAGCCTATCCATTTCTTCATTTAGTCCAAGGTTGAGGTCGCCTCCAAGAACAAGTGTGCCATCTAAGTGTTCAGAGAGTGCACTGAAAAAACCGTGAAAGAATGAGGGATCATCAACATTTGGACCATATACACTTACAATACATAGCTTTTTATCAAGTATAGATAGTTTAATGATTAAGAATCTGCCCTCTGGATCTATAACTGTATCGAGTACTGTGAAATTAATTTTTTTATGGATTAAAATTGCTACTCCCCTTTGTCTAGAATTATAACAAGCTGAGAACACATTAGGAAACTCAGGTGTTTTAAGTTCATTCGAACCTCTAAGAGGTCTGTGGGTCTCTTGTAAAAGGACAACATCTGCCTGTAGTTTTTTGAGTTGGTTAAATATTTTTAACCTCTTTTCTCTGGAGCCAGCTCCATTTACATTCCATGTAACGAATCTTAGTGCACCCATAGATGTCTGTGTATAACTAGGGGTGTGCGCTGTGTGTGTCGCTTAGACAGGTGGAGAGAATACATCACTTGTTCGTAAATAAAAAGAGGGGGAGAGAGAAAAAATGTGTGGTGAGATGCTCCCTGAGTCTGACTATGTGTGTGCATATTTACTAATATGAGTACGCTTGGTTTAAGTGTGTGTATCCTATACGACTGTGTGCGCTGTCTGATGTAAATGTGCTGCCGTTGAGCGCATGGCTGTACGTGATCGTGCTGTGCGTATGTGTCCAAATAAAGAATAGAATAGAATAGAATAGAATAATCCTTTAATTGTCCCACAAGGGGAAATTTGGTTGTATCAGCAGCAAAAACACACATATACAAACAGAACAGAAGCACAATTTTTACATATTTACATCATGGACAATAGTTACCAGAGTAGAGTATTGTACAGTTATTTAAATTAGCGTACACATAGTGTGCAAACGGAGCAGGATACTGAAAGATGTTTAAATAGTTAAGAATATTTAGAATAATTAGAAAAGTGCAGATTGTTTATTGTACCTGTGCATTAAAAAGTAGACATGTAACTTCCAATAAGTTAGTGTATATATAAGCTGAGAAAAGTAATGTGCAAGTTATAACAGTAGAAGTTGTTACAGCGCTGATGTAGACATCTGTGTTTGTTGGGAGCAGTTCTGATTGTACAGTCTGACAGCTGCAGGGAGGAAGGACCGGCGGAAATGCTCCTTCATGCATCTAGGTTGCAGCAGTCTGTCACTGAAGCAGCTCTGCAGTTCAGCAACATTTACATGCATGGGGTGGGAGACTCTGTCCATCAGAGATGTTATTTTGGCCAGAGTCCTTCTGTCTCCCACCACCTGCACTGGGTCCAGGGTGCATCCCAGAACAGAGCTGGCCTTCCTGGTATAAAGTCCACACTTTTTCCGTCAATTGTTCCGTCTGTCCTGCTCACATCTCCAATGGTTGCACACGTTGTCATTAACGTGGCTTCCACATCAGCCACGCCGCTTTGCTTGCTAAAACACTGCTGTCGGCACATAAGGACGCTGTCATAGCCTGTCAACGACGTTGATTGGCTGCGTATATACGTGAATGTGAATCGCATTATTGGCTGGACTATGGGATAAGGTGGCATTGTTCTAATCCCATACGGGAGCAGCCAGTCACTTACTGACTAACACTGCAAAACAGAATTGTTAAAGTATTAATTTAAAAGGATGTTGTTTGTGGATGAGTGTGGAAGCAGGTGATCGAAGCAGTGAAAGAAAGAAAAAAGAAAGAAAGAAACCAAGGACAAGGGTGAGCAGCATAAAAACAAGAGGGGGAAAAAAGAGAAGAAAAACGAGAAGAAAAAAAAAAATCCAGAAACATTCCGATCAAACCATTGACAGAGAGTGACGGTGTTAATTCTGCTATGAAATCACACCTAAGATGTGATTTGATACTAGTAAGTTAAACAGATGTTAATGCAAGTTAGTGTGAGTGGGTGGGGAAAGGGTGTAGCGGATTCTTATCTGGTGTGAAGTTAATACAGCCACGGAGTGATGTCGGGGTCGCGGTGGAGCTGTCCGTCCACGTACAGCCGGTCCACAGCAATGACAGCGCGGGAGCCCTTCTGGATAAAGCTGCGTCGGATTGGGAAGAGGACCCTGCGTCGTTCCAGGATCTCTTTGGGGAACTGGTCGTTCACGCTGAAGTCCGTTCCTTTTAATTCCCTGCCGCGGCTTTTCACCTGTTCCTTTTGTTTGTAGTGGCCGAATTTGGCCACGATAGGACGTGGTCTCCCGGCCGCAGCCCGAATGGGGCCGAGGCGATGCACCCTATCAAAGACGATGTTCTTCACCGTGTCCTCGGGCAGCTTCAGGTGGGTTTTGATGAAGCTTTTTACCGTGGTCTCCGCGTCCTCTCCAGCGGCTTCTGGAATACCAGAAAATACCAGATTATCACGCATGCTACGAGCTTGTAGATCTATAACTGTTTATTTTATTTTTTTATTTTCTCTATTTAGCTGAGTAACATTGTCTGTGAGACATTTCACCGACTCCCTTAGCGTGGCACTTTCAGCAGCGAGCGTTTCCACCTGCTGCTGGCTGAACTCCAGGGACTCTCGCAAGGATTTAAATTCCCGGTGAAGAATCTCCACCAAGGACAGCCTTGCATCGAAACTGGACAGTCGTTGGTCGATTGACTCCAGTATGTCGACAATATCTTTGCCGGCTGGCGATGTTGTGCCGGGGGAATCTGCCGGGCGAAGTCTTTTCGACGACGGCGTCTCAGGTTTGGCCGGGGAAGCTGCACTCTGAGCCTTCTTCATCACGAGATCCTGGAAGTACTGATCAATGTAATCTTGGAGAGCCTCTAAACTCTCCCTGTTGTTCTCCAGGGTGTTGGAGATGATTTAGACAAATGTTGTTAGTTATAAGACAATTGATAAGTGTATTTGGTTATACTGAAGCTTAAAGGAATTTATTCAAATCTAAACTACCATTCGCTTTAATTTTCCGCCAAAATCTCCGGCGTCTGACGTCAGTTACAGCATGAGTCGCTTACCTTGTCCGTCACTTCCGTCACTTACCTCTCCACTTTCTTTCAGCAGCCCTTCTTTCAGCAGCAGTGACACTAACTTACCTGATGGACCTGCCTGTGATGGGCCAGTGAAAGAAGACAACTCAAATGATAATCAAGCAAACTCAAGTCAGTCAAATACTGACAGTGAAGCCGCAGCGACTATAAGGCGGCTCAGAGAGAACAGAACAACTACAATATAGTCAGTTGGGAAATCCCCTCGTTTCCATTGCCCAGTCCCTGTTTCAAGGTCTAAGCCTGGCTGTTTACCAGTGCCTTGACAGAACAAGATTCTGTGGTCATCCCCAGGAATGCTGGTTCCCCTGTCATTACCGTTTAGCTATCCCATGCAAAGGGACTTGCATGATTCTAAGGGGGGATAGTGTAACCCAGTGTTAAAAACGGGATTAAAAGCATAAATATTAATACTCTTTTGATTAAAATACTAATTTCATAATGGTAATAAATACTGATAAAAAGCATGTAAACATAAATTTAACTAATATGTACGTATGTATATGTAATATATAAATGGTGTGGGGGCAGGACTTAGTTCTGTGGAGTGTCTTTGTTAGATCCACTGAGCGACCAATCATTGGCTCGTCTGTGTGCGCTGCTCAGACACCTGTGTGTGCCTTCGTGTGCCAGTCAGATACGCCAGAGACACAGACGGTGAAAGATCCGTTTACCCGTGCGGCGAAGAAGCTAGCTGGATAGTGAAAGTCCTTTTTTCGGCGAGAATAATAAGAGTGATACCGTATTCTAGAGGCCGCGAGCCAGCGTGAGCACTGTGAAGCCCCGTGTAGCATTTGTTGCTTCACATGGTAAGTCCCAGGCAGTACATGTGTGCTAGCATAGCATGCTACTTGCCGCTAGCTCCGATGCTAACTTCCGCTAGCCATTTTGCAATGAAAGTGCCCTTTCCGAGGCTAAAGCAATTAGCACTGAGTCTGCTGCACTTTATACGAAATGTTCTTTAAAGGTTCATGTCACATTACTGTGGTATTGATGTATAATGTATGGTTTTGTGCGAAGTTGTTATGTTAGCACATGTTCACTTTTCTCATGGTGCTAATTATAGTTCTGCAACGTGAAAGCAACGTGAAATTAAGTGAATTCACCTGCACTTTACTTAGTTGAAACTTGATAAGTCTCAAGCCAATGTGTATTTTAATGCACTGCTGAGCTATTTTGTATTATTTTAAATGTGTGTTTCCTATGCACCTTTTCCCTTTGAAATTAGAATAATTTGTTGTACAACATAGAATATTTTGAAAGAAATTTAGAAACACTACAAGCAACTAGTAGTAATAATAAGTTACAGACATGATAGCTTAAATGTTGAACTACTGTGTTCTGGCCTGGTCCGCAGGTCAGGTTTTTTTCCTTTGCTTATTTGGATTGGATTGGTTTTGAGGACCTGAGAAGAATCGAGGATCCCTTTTCCAGTACTGGATGGCGAGCCCAGCCCAAAGAGCCGGATGAACTGGTAGATTGTAACCCGACTGGTTACAAACACACTGAGTGACTATTGAACATTGACAGACTGAAATTGACTTTAAAAAAAGGACACAAAAGACAATATATCCTTGGTTCGACCATTTGTGGGGTTTATTTTATTTTATTTTGTTTTTAAGAAGCGTGCTCTACCTTTGTTAAATGTGCACAACCTGCTAAACTTTAATAATTGTCAATAAATGCAATTGTGTTTTCTACACCTACTGCGTACAAGTCCTCTGTTGTCACACACCCTTGGCTCCTACGAATCTAGAACCTGTCTGATCTGGCCCATATTTCCCTTCTGTCCTCGTACTGTGGTTAAAGGTAACTACACTGCCCATACTACATGCAAAGAAGGCAAGAAGTAGCACTAACAGGTCTTACATGCCCATTACTAGTATTGCACCACCAGTGTTACAATCACATAAACTATGTTCATTATAATTTGCTGAGACTCTCTAACCTAACCAGTGACGCCATGGAAGGGTTCGCAGAAGAATTGGGTCCGACCTCTTTGATGGGAGTGCAAAATCGAATGGCCCTTGACATGTTGTTGGCGGAGAAGGGGGGCGTATGTGCAATGTTTGGAGACATGTGCTGCACCTTCATCCCCAATAACACTGCTCCAGATGGATCAGTAACTCGAGCCCTGGAGGGCCTTAAAACTCTGTCTAAAACCATGCATGAGCACTCAGGAATTGACAACCCGCTGGAGAGTTGGATGGCATCCGTGTTTGGACAATGGAAAGGTTTGGCTATATCTGCAATGCTCGCAACATTCTTAGGGTTACTGGTCACCTGTGGTTGTTGTCTCATTCCTTGTGCCAGAGGATTGTTGGTAAAGGTAATAACGAGGGCAGTGGACCCAGGAGCGGTGGTTCCGGTGTTTCAGTGTCCACTGATAACCTCTGTAGTAACTGAGGGGGCTGAGGAGTGACACAACACCAGGTGTGGTGAGCTTCCAAAAGAAAGCTCAAGAGAGGGAATGTGGAGATACAGAAATTATTTTATTGCTACGATATAACCTGCATTATTAACAGTGCCGTAATAATATACCTTATAGCACTGATATTGTATTAAAGATGTTTGCCACCATATTAACCTTTATTACAGGTGCAGCCATAATCATTTTATACACACATTGCATTTTTGTGCTCATTCAGAGTTGATGTTCAGTCTATTAAAGGTTTTAAGCTTTGTGAAGCGCTATGTCTTCACAATCTATTGTGTAAGTGACTGGAGCATAGAAGGACTGCATACACGCTTGAAATTCATTTAGCTTCTAACTGCATTTTAGTTTACTTGGCAACAGATGACAGAGGACCAGTCAAGAGAAGTACCAGCCCCAAGAACCTTCTGGGCTTCAAACTTATTGCCTTACATGGAAGGTGTTAACTAAAGAGGAACTGTCTGTAAATTTAAAGATGTACCATTTACTGTAATCAACGTCTTTGATCTGTAATTGACTCCATGAAGGGGGCGTTATCCCTGTTGCTTTAAAAGTATTCTCAAATGTATTTTTAGCAGAAAACGTGTGCTAATGTGATGTTGCCATACTTCTTCTCCTGTGTGTGTTTTAATAAACTCATCGTTTGATTGCACTCTTCTGGGCATCCGTTGGTTTGTTTCATTGCTCAACATTGCTTGGTTTTGCGACACAAACTAAGTCAAAACCATTAAATACCTAAGCAGCCTGTGCCAGGGATCTGTGTTTGCTGATACCTGGCACCGTGCACTGAAGTTTTACACCAAACAAACTAAGTCAAAACTATTAAACACCTACGCAGTGTGTGCCAGGGATCTGTGTCAGCCGATCCCTGGGACTGTGCACTAAACTTTCTGATCACATAAACTAAGCCAAAACCATTAAATACCTAACCAGTCTGCACCAGGGTTCTGTGTCAGCTGATCCCTGGGACAGTGCACTAAACTTCATGAACAAATAAACTAAGAGAAAAACATTAAATACCTAACCAGCCTGCGCCAGACATCTGTGTCAGCTGCTCCACGCGACCGAGCACTTAAGGTTTACATCAAATAAACTAAGAGAAAAACATTAAATACCTAACCAGCCTGCGCCAGACATCTGTGTCAGCTGCTCCACGCGACCGAGCACTTAAGGTTTACATCAAATAAAGTAAGACAAAAATATTAAATACCTAACCAGCCTGTTCATGGGATCTGTGTCAGCTGATCCCTGCGACCGAGCACTTAAAGTTTATATCAAAAAAATTAAACCAAAACCATTAAATACTTAACCAGCCTGCACCAGACATCTGTGTCAGCTGATCCCTTGGGCAATACACTAAACTTTCTGATCAAATAAACTAAGTCTAAACCATTAAATACCTAGCCTGCCTTTGGCAGGGATCTGTGTGAGCTGATCCCTGGGACCGTGCACTGAAGTTTTACATCAAATAAACAAAGTTTAAACCTTTAAATACCTAACCAACCTGTGCCAGGGATCTGTGTCAGCTGATCCCTGGGACGTTGCACTGAAGTTTTAGATCAAGAAAACTAAACCAAAACCATTAAGTACCTAACCAACTTGTGCCAGGGATCTGTGTCAGCTGATCCCTGGGACCATGCACTGAAGTTTTAAATCAAATAAACTGATCCAAAACCATTAAATACCTAACCAGCCTGCACCAGACATCTGTGTCAGCTGATCTTAGGCACCATGCACTAAACTTTCTGATCAAATAAACTAAGCCAAAACCATTAAATACCTAACCTCCCTGTGCCAGGGATCTGTGTCAACTGATCCCTGGGACAGTGCACTGAAGTTTTACATCAAATAAAGTGAACCAAAACCATTAAATACGTACGCAGCCTGTTCATCGGATCTGTGTCAGCTGATCCCTGGGACCGAGCAGTGAAGTTTTATATCAAATGAACTAAACCAAACCCATTAAATACCTAACCAGCCTGTTCATGGGATCTGTGTTAGCTGATCCCTGGGACCGTGCACTGAAGCTTTACATGAAATAAACTCAACCAAAACCATTAAATACCTAACCATCCTGTTCATGGGATCTGTGTCAGCTGATCCGTGGGACAATGCACTGAAGTTTGACATCAAATAAAGTTAACCAAAACCATTAAATACCTACGCAGCCTGTTCATGGGATCTGTGTCAGCTGATCCATGGGACTATGCACTGAATTTTTACATCTAATAAACTAAGCCAAACCATTAAATACCTAAGCAGCCTTTGCCAGGGATCTGTGCCAGCCTATCCGTGGGACTATGCACTGAAGTTTTACATCTAATAAACTAAGCCAAACCATTAAATACCTAAGCAGCCTTTGCCAGGGATCTGTGCCAGCTTATCCGTGTGACTATGCACTGAAGTTTGACATCAAATAAAGTAAACCAAAACCATTAAATACCTACGCAGCCTGTTCATGGGATCTCTGTCACCTGATCCATTGTACTATGCACTGATTTTTTACATCTAATAAACTAAGACAAAACCATTAAATACCTAACCAGCCTGTGACAGGGATCTGTGTCAGCTGATCCCTGGGACAGTGCACTAAACCTTTTGATTACCTAAACTAAGACAAAAACAATATATACCTAACCAGCCTGTGCCAGGGATCTGTGTCAGCTGATCCGTGGGACTAGGCACTGAAGTTTTACATCAAATAAACTAAACCAAAACCATTAAATACCTAACCAGCCTGTTCTTGGTATCTGTGTCAGCTGATCCAAGGGACCGTGCACTGCAGTTTTACATCAAATAAACTAAATCAAAACCATTAAATACCTATGCAGCCTGTTCATGGGATCTGTGTCAGCTGATCCGTGGGACCATGCACTGAAGTTTTACATGAAATAAACTAAGCCAAAACCATTAAATACCTAACCAGCCTGTTCCAGGGATCTGTGTCAACTGATCCGTGGGACAGTGCACTGAAGTTTTACATCAAATAAACTAAACCAAAACCATTAAGAACTGTTGTGGGATTTCTCTTTAGTGTATTGTCCTTTAATGTATTGTATTGCTTTCATGTTACTTAGTTTAGTATGTGTGGTTCACACCTCATTCATGCTGGGAAACAGACGGTGAGAAACTGGTGAATGTCTCCCAGGATGCGGAAGCTCACACAGGAAGGCTTGACCCCAGAGTGGGGGAGATTCACACAGGTGATAGAGAGTCTGTCTGTTTAGAGCCAAGGTGTGAACTGCAACTGTAAAAGCCTTTTGTTCTGTGACTGTGTATCAAAAGGACCTGAACTGTTCATTGTCAGAGATGACTTTCAGTGCCCCCTGACTGACCTCCCTCCTCATGCATGAGATAGCTGAAATAAAGGTGTTGTTACAACTCATCCCGTCTGCAGGCTTTGGTAATTAAAATTTCCACAACAGTTTGGCGCTGCGAGCAGGGTGATCCAATGTTCTCGCTGAAGGACGGCTCTGGGACGGCTGATCACCCCGAGGTAGCAAAACGCTTCGGTCCTGCCAGCTGTTTAAAGCAAAGAGAAAGGCAGAGTCACAGAGCCTGTGGTTCAGCGACCACCGAGATCACCTTGACGAATCGAGGGGAATCTCCTGCAGAACGGTGAGCTGTATCTACCTTTTTAACAAGTCACGAGAGTTTTGTGTCTGGCCGTGTGAGCGTGTTGCAGCCTTCGGAGAGCTCAAGAAGGTGAACGTGTTACGACTTTCCAGGGCAAGAGCTCCGAGGGAGTCTTCGTGTAGAATCACGGAGAGTCTTCATGTAGAATCACGGAGTGACACCCCTAGCGTCTTCTAAAAGATCCTAACTTCTTCAAAGGAGACTGGGGGTGGCGGTGTTCATTCCTTGGTCCGTAGAAGGCAAGGAACCTCACGGGGGATGCCTCGTGTAGTAATATGGGATCTAGATCCAGTAAGGCAGCCAGCGGAGCCGGATTAGCAGCTCGAGCGGCGGCTGCTGCAAGCGCTCCACGAGGTGGCCAGGGACAAAACTCAATATTTGACTCTATGGTTAAGAAATGGGGAATTGGGTGTATGAAATATGTTGTTAAGTGGCAAAAAGTAAACGGGTTTCCTGAAAAGGGATGGCTGAGTGTTAACCAGTTAAAGAAAATAGAGGAACAGTTGCGAGAGGAAGAAGCAAAATTATTGGAAAAAGGAAAAGTTAGGACCGTAGATCTGCGTAGAGTAAGCGATGAGAAGGAATGCTTGAAAACGTGGATAGGGGAAGCAGAAAGAAGAGAAAACAAAGCAGCTCTGAAAGAATTACCTAGAGAAGTGCGTGGAAGGGAGGCTGACGCAGAATCTTCCTCAGCGCCTCTTCCACCTCCGTATAACACAGAGAACAAAACATCATTTCCCTGTTCACGCACTGTTTGTGCTTCCCCAGTACAGGCTGTTTTGCAGGGCCTGAAAGCCGATGCGGACCTGGACTCCTTTCCCTCCCTATCCCGCTCTGCACCACGCGCCTCATCGCCAGAGGATGCAAGCTCCAATTCCGCTACTGAGGAGCGACAGCCCCACCAGGATGAAGCGGAAATAGTGACACTCAGATCCGACACAGCGCTCAGCCACACGCGGAGTGCGTCGCGAGCTGAAAACACGCCGCGAGCTGAAGCCACGAAAACACAGCAACGGAGAGCGGTGAGAGGAAAGAACAGAAGTAAGGACAGCCGCCATGGATATTACGCCCTGCCTTTTGCCACGGATCAGCCTGAATATTCTCTCACTGATGACAAGCGGGACGATACAGACGACGCAGACAGCAGCGAGGAGGTCGAAAAGTTCCAGACCGGGCAGAGAATGCGGAGACAGCGACAGGCGAAAGGAGAAAGCCTGCAGCTCCCAATGGTGGAAGTGGCGGGACCCGAGGGACCTATTTTAGTTCACAGACCGTGGACACAGTCAGACATCGCTGACGCCACAAGCCATCTACCTGACCCCCTCATGTCGGGTGCAAAGTTCGGTGAGCACCTCCTAATTTTCTGCCAAGAATATCGTCCCACGGGTCAAGAAATTAGACGCGCAGTGGCAGGCAAGCTGAAGCCATGCGACCTGAGGAGAATATCACCTCACTTGCCTGATCCTATGCTGAGGATGCGACACCTGACCTATGAGCATGGAGAAAACCTTGAATATTGTACTGCAGTCACCCACCTGATGGATAAGCTAAAGGAGGTTTTCCCAGATAAAGTGGACATGTCAAAGATTCAGGCTTGCAAGCAAAGAAAGGATGAATCTGTGGACGATTTCATACATCGCATGACAACTGTGTTTGAAGCTAATGGTGGAATACCCAAAGATGACATGCCGCGCGCCTCCGCCTCCACATATGAGCATCATCTCTGCGGCCACATTTTCCGGGGACTGAGATCAGATGTGGCAGCCGAGGTAAAGCATTCGTACATGGGGGGAGAAGATGAGCCGCGGCTAACGGAGCTACAACGCCATGCCCGCCACGCTCAGAGCCACCTGGATGAGAAGAAAAGCAAAAGAGAGGAAAAACAGAATGCCGACCTCCATAATGCCGCCCTAACACTGTATAACGCCGTGGCAAACCCGCACGGAGGTTTCCACAACAGAGACAGTTGTCGTGACCGAAGTGGGGAGAACAGACGGGACCGAGGACATTATCAACAACAACAGCAGTCAAGACGAGATCGGGACGCCTGTTTTGTCTGTGGGGACTATGGACATTGGCGAGGAACCTGTCCTAACCGTGGCTGTCGTGGAAATAGGCAGCAACAACAACAGAATTACCAAAGGCCGAGCCCACGGTGGGAGCAAGCGGACTGAGACCGGGGGGAAAGGACGCCAGAATACGCTTCAGGCTGTGGTTTGCCCACCTCATCAGAACAGGGAAGTGAAAATCACACACACATACACACACCCATTGATGTAGAAAGTGTTTCACACACACACACACACACTTTAATACATCACACTTTGAGCATGAAGAGCAGGTCTCTTTGTCACCAGCTGGTACATATGTACATTTAAATAGCGTGCCTTATAAATCACTGCCCTTTTATAAAATGTTAGTTTGTAACCAGGAAGTAGAATTTCTTGTAGATTCCGGGGCCACCCACTCTGTACTACGCTCAGATTCTCTCTCACCCCAGCCCGTGCTGGGTGAGAAGTTCACTCATTCTGTGTCCGCATCAGGAACCCTACAGAGAGAAAATTTCACCATTCCCCTGTGTTGTGTAGACGGACAGGGTAGAAAATTCACACACCAGTTTCTGTGGTCAGACCTGTGCCCTGTCAATTTGCTTGTGTAACCCATATCAACTACACCCTGTCACATGACCCACGTCAGCTGATTTGAGGTCCCTCTCCTGATTGGCTCCTTCCACGTCGCGGCAACTATGAAAACCAGCTGTGGAGGGATACTTCCGGGTTCGACTCCTGCTGTGGCTGTAAGCTTGTTGCATATAGAACGGCGTTGGAAAACAAAGCGTTTCTCCCCTAAATTCATCTATAAACTCATTTCACCTCAGCGGTAAGTGTTCTTAACATCTACCAATAACAACCTTTTAGTTGTTAGTAACCAGTCGATCGTTTTCGCAATTAAAAATGACTTTGTTCGGCGGCGTTCCCACCACGAGCAGAACTCCGGTTCAAAAACCGCTGTTTTTGAACATTTTTATTTACTTAAGCACTTTAATGGGCTTACTTTGAAACAAAGTGCAATTGAATGATTGTTGTTATGTGTTGCCTTGAATTCGGCTATGCTGTCTGTTAGACAGTTGTTTTTCTTTATTGTTGTTTTTGTATTTGTTTGTAGCGAACGCTGCTGGAATGTATAGATTAAGCTACGTAGCCATGATGATTGCTAATTTAACTGTTGTACATTTGTTGATGATAATGATGATGATTCATGATTTGCATTGTTACATAGACTTGCAGAAAAATGTATTTGTTTACCGGTAAACTGAATTGATTTTGATTTACTAATGGACATTTTTCTGGCCTACAGGTCAGGTTTTTTTCCCCCCCTTTAAACTGATCTTCTTCATATTGAAGTGGCGAGCCGGTAGGACCATTCTTTGTTCTTTTCCCCCAATTTGCCGTCTTTGGATTACAGGCACCATATCCCCACTGTATGAAGCTGGACCCTAAGGAGGAATTCCTTAAAAAGTGAACTTTAAAAAGAAACTTTAACAAAGGACCAAAAGGACTCTTAACAAAAAGGACTCCTGCACAGCACAATCACATTGATTTATTATTTAATTGTGGGCATTTATTTATGTTGTGTGTTGTATTACTTATTTTTGTTCCATTTCCCCTTTCCCCCATTTATTCAATATAATTTTGGTACAAGATATTGCAGTTTCTGGTCTCATCATTCACACCATCTAGGCTCCATAAAGAACTATTTCTTCTGCGCGTCAGTCAGTAAACTCATCCATTGCAATAAAACTAGCTCTTAAATAACTTAGCGTTACACGTGGCGAGCCAGCCAGGAGCCTGATGTGTGAATGACTGTTTTTTGTGTTATTTGATTTAATTGAATATTTGGTATTTTCTGTGGTTTTGATAAGGTCCGCGACAAGGGAAAAATGATGTTTATTCAGGAAAGTGGGGTAAATGTTGCACATTCTGTTATTGTTTCTGGTGCCACAAACACTGAGAAAGATGAGGAAATACTTGCTTATTTGAATCAATACGGTCGTATCAAAAAGGTTATTTTCGTGGATGACTTAAATAGTGTGTTTTACAAAAACCTGATCGTTGAATACGTTGATAGTTCTGCGTTAACTGCTCTTATTCCATTTTTCCCATATACTCATCAGTCAAAGAATTACTCTGCTTTGACTTTTTGTGTAAAATCGCTTGCCGCAGAATGCACAGCCACAGCGGGAGTCCAGACCCCTGCAGATTACCTCGGCGAGCTCAAGCAACTTGCACGCCGCAGCGGCAGGGATTTTCCAGATATTCTGAGGGAAATGATGGGACAAATCAGTGAGCATCTGGAAGGGATGGAACAAGATGGTGACTTAGAAGAGGGAGCCTCAGTCCAAATTGTGGAGCCTGCACCATCTCTGCCTGGCCAGCAGGGGTCGTTGTCTGGACACTCCGCCATCCCTGAGACAGCTACCAGCAATCCCTCACCTGACCAACAGGGGTCACTGCCACATCCACAAAGATTTTCGCTGTCACATACTGAAATGAATCCCCCGGAAATACAAAAAGTAGTGGTGGAGCATGTTGTAAAAACAGACACCATACCTGCATTCAGACTTCGTCCTTGCTCTGGGAAGATTCCCAAGCCAGCCAACGAAGCCGATTATGAGACCTGGAGATCTCACATTGAACTGCTATTAGCAGATCCAAATTTAGCACCTCTACAGATCACTCGTCGCATCCTTGAAAGTTTGCTACCTCCGGCAGCAGATGTTGTAAAAGGGCTGGGCTCAAACACAATTCCATCCATCTATTTAAAAGTGTTGGATTCTGCTTTTGCCACAGTACAAGATGGAGAGGAGTTGTTCGCTCAATTCCTGAATACATTACAGGATTCAGTTGAGAAACCCTCTGCTTTTTTGCAACGTTTACAACTCGCATTAAACACTGTGATGAAAAGAGGTGGTATCTTGTCTTCAGACTTCAACAAACATTTACTCAAGCAGTTTTGTCGAGGATGCTGGGATAGCGATATCATAAACAAACTACAGTTGGAGAACTTGAGGAGTGATCCCCCATGTTTTGCAGAGCTCCTCCTACTGCTTCGAACTGAGGAGGGTAGACAGCTGGCCAAGGAGAATCTCATGAAGAAGCACCTGACTGCATCCAAGCCTCGTGCCGCTGTTCACTCTCAGAGCACATGTGCTTGTGGCCATTCAGACACCAAGGCTATTAATGAGCTGAAGCAACAGATGCAGAAACTGCAGAGTCAAATGGCTGCTCTTCTCTCACAAAAATCGCAATTCTCCAAGCCAGCACCACCTCAACTCAGATCAGCACAACCAAGACCCAGCAGCAGTGCAACCAGTTCCCGGCCTAGAGCAGGCTACTGCTTTAAATGTGGAGAGAATGGGCACATGTCAGCGGGATACGCCAACCCTCCAAACCCGACACTGGTTCTGAAAAAGAAGAAACAACTTGAAAAAAGACAGCAGGCTTGGGACAGCAATAACAAATCATCAAACTAGAGGCAGTCTCTGTGGAGGGACAGACGGAGGCTGCAGTTAACCCATGTCCCAGTCACAAGCAAAATGGACATTCCATCACACTGCCTAAAGGACTCATCGGAACCAGAAGTACAGCACAGGTCACGATTGGAGGGACTGTATTCAACTGCCTGTTAGACACTGGATCCCAGGTAACCACCATCTCTCACTCCTTCCACCATGATTATCTCTCTGACCAAGCGATACAACCTCTGAAAAATCTCCTGGAGATAGAAGGAGCGAACGGCCAAGCTATTCCATACCTTGGTTATGTGGAGATGAACGTCACTTTCCCTTCCGACTTCTTGGGTTCCACCACAGCTGTTGATACACTTGCTCTGGTAGTTCCTGATGTCCAATCAGCTCAACAACCATCAATACTGATTGGTACAAACACTCTGGACTTGGCATATGAGAAAGCATTCTCAGACCAACAACCCTCCATTCCAGCCCCACATGGATACAGAACGGTGCTGAAAAGTCTTGAGCAACGATACAGACTGGCCAACAGTAATCATCATGGAATCATCAAGCTGCACACTGACGGACCACAGACCATCCCAGCTGGAAAAACTGTTGCCTTGGAGGGGTTAATTTTCGGACGCTGCCTCCAGGCCGAGAAGGCTGTGTTGGTGGAACATCCGACTTCGTCACCTCTGCCAGGTGGCTTAATGGTCCCGTCTTGTGTCATGGATTTCCCTTCTCACCAGCCATACCACTTACCTGTGGTCATCTGCAACCAGTCTGATCATGATGTAACCCTCCCAACCAAAGCCATCATTGCAGAGATCAGTGCCATTCAGTCCATTCGGTGTCAAGAAAGGAGTCATGACAGTATGCCTCCTAACCCTGTAACTTCTGGATTCAACTTCAACTTTGGTAACTCCCCCTTAACACCGGAATGGAAGAGTCGTATTACTGAGAAGTTAAACGCCCTCCATGATGTCTTTGCCCAACACGACCTTGACTTTGGGAAAACCGACAAAGTGAAACATCAGATCAAGCTCTCTGACCCTACTCCCTTCAAACAGCGCCCAAGACCAATCCATCCTCAAGATCTGGATGCCGTGCGCCAACACCTGAAGGAGCTGGTAGACTCTGGGGTCATCAGAGAGTCTGACTCACCCTTTGCGTCACCCATTGTCGTGGTGCGAAAGAAGAATGGGAGTGTGCGGCTCTGCATTGATTACCGGAAACTAAATCTGCAGACCATCAAATATGCATATGCACTGCCAAAGTTGGAGGATACCTTTACAGCTCTCTCTGGATCAGAATGGTTTTCAGTCCTTGACCTTAAATCTGGTTATTATCAGATTGAAATGGAGGAGGAAGACAAGAGCAAAACGGCATTTGTATGTCCACTTGGATTCTATGAGTTCAACAGAATGCCCCAGGGAGTCACAAACGCACCCAGTACCTTCCAACGACTAATGGAAAAGTGCATGGGAGAAATGAACTTGAAAGAAGTCTTGGTCTTCATTGACGACTTGATCATTTTTGCACCAACGCTTGAAGAGCATGAGAGGAGACTGCTGAAAGTCCTTCGCCGTCTAAAGGAATTTGGACTCAAGCTCTCAGTTGAAAACTGCATGTTCTTCCAGAAATCCGTAAAATACCTGGGGCATGTTGTGTCAAAGGATGGTGTGCAGACAGATCCAGATAAAATCGAGACACTTAAGTCCTGGCCGGTTCCAAAGACTCTTAAAGAACTCCGCTCTTTCCTCGGTTTCGCAGGATATTACCGCAGGTTCATCCAAGGCTATTCTAACATCGTCAAACCTTTGCATGACCTTACTGCTGGATATCCTCCATCACAGCGGAAACTCAGAGCCACCATCAAGCGAGACCAATATTTGGATCCTAAGGAACCCCTTGCCAGTCGCTGGACTTCTGCATGTCAACAAGCCTTTGACACCATTATCAAAAACCTCACCACAGTACCAGTACTTGCTTTCGCCAATCCCCAGAAGCCTTACCTTCTCCATACAGATGCTAGTTCTGCCGGGCTAGGAGCTATTCTGTACCAGGAGCAACAAGGACAAAACCGGGTGATTGCCTATGCAAGTCGCGGTCTGTCGAGGTGTGAGTCAAAATATCCAGCTCACAAACTGGAATTTCTGGCTCTCAAGTGGGCTGTTACGGAGAAGTTTCATGACTATCTCTACGGCACCAACTTCACTGTCATTACTGACAGCAACCCACTCACCTATCTACTCACCTCTGCTAAATTAGATGCCACCAGTTACCGTTGGCTCTCTGCTCTTTCCACATTCTCATTCAAAATCATGTACAGATCTGGTAAGCAGAATCTAGACGCTGATGCTCTCTCTCGCAGGCCACATGGAGAACTCGCCAATGACCAAATGTCCCAAAAGGAGAGGGAGAGAATTCTCCGATTTGCCCAACATCATCTGGATCAGTCTTCCTCAATTTCCATCGATCAGCACACGGTCAAAGCCATTTGTGACCGTCAGCTCGTTTATGGCATGGCTGAAAAGACGTCCACCACCGCACTCATTCAGTCACTGACTGCCCATGCCGACAGTTTGTCTGACAGCTTTGTCAACGACACTCAGTTCGCATCTCCTGTTGTTTCTCAGCTGACAAACGCTGAAATTGCTGAGAGACAGAGGGAAGACCAAACCCTGAGGCATGTCATATTGCTGCTAGAGACTGGGGAAAGTCCACCTCCCATCTTGCGGGATGAACTCCCAGAACTGCCCCTTCTACTCCGAGACCAACATCGCCTGGAGCTCCAAAACGGCATTCTCGTGAGAAGGAGGCAAGTTGGGGACCAGCTCTATCACCAGCTAGTGTTGCCTCAGAAAATTCGTCCTGAAGTACTGTCAGAACTGCATGACAAGATGGGTCATTTGGGCATCGACCGTACTCTTGACCTCGTACGTCAAAGATTCTACTGGCCGAAAATGGCCAATGATGTGTGGAATAATGTGAAGACATGTGAGAGATGCACCAAACGGAAAGCCTTACCTGAAAGAGCAGCACCCCTGGTGAACATTCGAACTTATCGACCTCTGGAACTGGTTTGTATGGACTTTTTATCACTGGAACCTGACAGGAGCAGAACCAAAGACATTCTTGTAATAACAGATCACTTTACCAAGTACGCTGTCGCTGTCCCCACTCCAAACCAAAAAGCAAAGACTGTCGCCAAATGTCTCTGGGACAATTTCCTGGTTCATTATGGTATCCCAGAAAAGCTCCATAGTGATCAAGGACCAGACTTTGAGTCACGCACAATAAAAGAACTTTGCAAAATGGCTGGAATTCACAAAATCAGAACTACCCCATACCATCCACGAGGTAATCCAGTCGAGCGTTTTAACAGAACACTCCTGAATATGCTCGGAACACTCACCACTGAAGAGAAAACTCACTGGAAAGATTTTGTTAAGCCCCTGGTCCACGCATACAACTGCACCCGGAGTGATGTTACTGGCTACTCACCCTATGAGCTCATGTTTGGTCGACAACCTCGCCTCCCGATTGACCTGGTCTTTGGACTGCCTGTGGACAACAATCAGCCCACTCATTCACAGTATGTCCAGAACCTGAAGTCAAATCTAGAAAAGAGCTACAAAATTGTCATTGGAAATGCGGAGAAGCTCATGGGAAGGAACAAGAGCCGTTTCGACCAACGGGTCACCCCCTCTGAACTGGACGTTGGTGACAGAGTGCTGGTACGTAATGTGAAACTCCGAGGCAAACACAAACTTGCAGACAAATGGGAACCAGACATCTATGTGGTGGTAAAAAGAGCAGACAATCTTCCAGTGTACACTGTCCGGCCAGAGAACAAATCCAAACCAATTCGTACTCTACACAGAGATCTTCTCTTACCATGTGGATTCTTGCCGGATTCCACTGGAACCAACCGAACAATTGTAAAACCAACCAGGAAGCAGTCACTCAACCTTTCTGATGAGGACCGTGCACAACCTCAGTCAGAAGATGAGGATGATATGATACCGCATCAATGGTATGATCCTGTCTCAGAGCCTTTGCAATTCACCACTGTCCACAATCTGCCAGAACCTTCATCCACCGTTCCAGCCACTGAACCTTTACCACCTGATATGCCATTCTGTGAACCTGCTACGCTCCCTTTGCCTCCTCTTGAGCCAGCAGAGAGCAAAACCCCTGACTCAGAAACCCCTGTCGAGGAGGAAGCTCCTGATCCTGTGGAATCAGAGGGCAGTCTGTCCTCTGCTGAACCTACCAATGTCGAATTGCCAACTGAGTCCAGTATGTCCTCTGCTGCTGATCTACCGTCTAACTCTGACACCTCCAGCTCTGAACTAGAACCTGTGAGGACATCAACTCGGACCAGGAAGCCACCAGACCGGTTACAATACTCTAAATTTGGTCAGCCCATCTTGAAGAGTATTCAGGCACTAGTCCATGGCTTAACCACTGCCTTTACTCATGCACTGGAGGATGAAGAGGACCATCTACTTACTGCCACTGAGCAACCTGTCATCCGGAACCAGCCACCATGTACAGGGACGTACATGAGATCGAGGGGGGAACCTGTAACCCATATCAACTACACCCTGTCACATGACCCACGTCAGCTGATTTGAGGTCCCTCTCCTGATTGGCTCCTTCCACGTCGCGGCAACTATGAAAACCAGCTGTGGAGGGATACTTCCGGGTTCGACTCCTGCTGTGGCTGTAAGCTTGTTGCATATAGAACGGCGTTGGAAAACAAAGCGTTTCTCCCCTAAATTCATCTATAAACTCATTTCACCTCAGCGGTAAGTGTTCTTAACATCTACCAATAACAACCTTTTAGTTGTTAGTAACCAGTCGATCGTTTTCGCAATTAAAAATGACTTTGTTCGGCGGCGTTCCCACCGCGAGCAGAACTCCGGTTCAAAAACCGCTGTTTTTGAACATTTTTATTTACTTAAGCACTTTAATGGGCTTACTTTGAAACAAAGTGCAATTGAATGTTTGTTGTTATGTGTTGCCTTGAATTCGGCTATGCTGTCTGTTAGACAGT
This sequence comes from Pelmatolapia mariae, assembly GCF_036321145.2. Taxonomy (NCBI): domain Eukaryota; kingdom Metazoa; phylum Chordata; class Actinopteri; order Cichliformes; family Cichlidae; genus Pelmatolapia; species Pelmatolapia mariae. The sequence continues at coordinate 30,380,068 of NC_086238.1, read as the reverse complement.
TGTTTTTCTTTATTGTTGTTTTTGTATTTGTTTGTAGCGAACGCTGCTGGAATGTATAGATTAAGCTACGTAGCCATGATGATTGCTAATTTAACTGTTGTACATTTGTTGATGATAATGATGATGATTCATGATTTGCATTGTTACATAGACTTGCAGAAAAATGTATTTGTTTACCGGTAAACTGAATTGATTTTGATTTACTAATGGACATTTTTCTGGCCTACAGGTCAGGTTTTTTTCCCCCCCTTTAAACTGATCTTCTTCATATTGAAGTGGCGAGCCGGTAGGACCATTCTTTGTTCTTTTCCCCCAATTTGCCGTCTTTGGATTACAGGCACCATATCCCCACTGTATGAAGCTGGACCCTAAGGAGGAATTCCTTAAAAAGTGAACTTTAAAAAGAAACTTTAACAAAGGACCAAAAGGACTCTTAACAAAAAGGACTCCTGCACAGCACAATCACATTGATTTATTATTTAATTGTGGGCATTTATTTATGTTGTGTGTTGTATTACTTATTTTTGTTCCATTTCCCCTTTCCCCCATTTATTCAATATAATTTTGGTACAAGATATTGCAGTTTCTGGTCTCATCATTCACACCATCTAGGCTCCATAAAGAACTATTTCTTCTGCGCGTCAGTCAGTAAACTCATCCATTGCAATAAAACTAGCTCTTAAATAACTTAGCGTTACACTTGCCAGAGATTTGATGTGCAAACTGAAAATAAGTTTAATCTCCTGCTATAATGGCATCACAATCACGCAATCTGACTATGATTATATGATGGTGAAATATAAGCCCGTGACTCCAGCTTTCGCTTACGAGTGGAAGCTGGAGGAGGGGCCGCTTGTTACAGAATTCATACAAGCGACTCGCAACTGCATGCCTCCAGATGTCTGTTTTATGGCTCCTGGAGAGTTGAGTTGCACGTCTCACTTTTCTCTCCATGGCCCTGATGACAGTTATGAGGAAGGATGGTGCAGAACCGAAAATGATTTACTAACTGTGACATGTATGTTTTGGAGCTCCACATTTGCTGCGCTTGCGATTTCTCTCACTGATAAGCAAAGAAACATGTTTACTATGGATGCATCCGTCCCACATGTTCCCCTGGCAATAGCTCACAGCTGCCAGTGGGAAGACATGGGAGAATTTATGCACCGGTGCTACCGCACTTGCGATTGGGAGCCTACAGAGGATCCCACAGTTTTGTTTTCTCGAGAAATGAAAGCCAACAGAAAAACCGTGACATATACAGTCCATTGTGTCCGCTCAGTTGAGCTAGTGAACATAGCTGTCTCACACTGTCTGCTTCAAACGGCACCTCCTCTAAACTCCTCACATCCCCTGCTGACAGAGGTGCCTAACGGCCTGTGGGCCTCATCTAAGTAGGTGTAGATGTAGGCATAATTAAAGATTGTGAGCCTGTTGTAATCACTCCAAAGTCCTCTTTTAGACCATGCCAAAGACAATATCCTCTGAAACAGGAAGCCATAGAGGGAATTACTCCTGTGTTTGAATCCCTGTTAAAGGCCGGAGTAATTATCCCATGCCCCACCTCTCCGGTTCGCACTCCACTATTCCCTGTGAAGAAAATCAGAGGACCAAATGAGCCTGTTGAGTGGCGGTTTGTGCAGGACTTAAAAGCTGTGAACAAGGCTGTAATCCCCAGAGCCCCCGTGGTTCCGAACCCCAACACACCTTTTTGTCCCAAATACCATCTGATGCTATGTGGTTTACTGTTGCTGACCTGACTAATGCATTCTTCTCTGTTCCAGTTCACCCAGATAGCCAGTTCTGGTTTGCTTTTGAGTTCCAGGGAAAGGCTTACACATTCACTCGGTTGTGTCAAGGCTACTGTGAGTCCCCCACGATTTTGAATGCTGCCTTAAGAGACTCTCTGTCAGACTTGATCCTCTCCGAAGGCACAGTGTTACTGCAATATGTCGATGATCTGCTACTGTGTGCACCCACACAAGAGCAGTGTCTGGCAGATTCTCTCACTTTACTGACACATTTGCATCACAAGGGCCACAAAGCTAGTAAGTCAAAACTGCAGTTTTGTAAAGAGCAAGTCACATTCTTAGGGCATGTGATTTCTTACAACTCTCACCAGATTTCCTCCAAGAGGGTGGAAGCTGTGATGACCATTCCAACACCCCTCACCAAAAAACAGATGATGTCATTCCTAGGAACCACATCATACTGCCGCAATTTCATTCCACACTACTCCTCTGTGGAGGCTCCACTTACTGCGCTCCTTCATGGTGCAAGTCTGTCAGCCAATGATTGCATTTCTTGGACACCAGAGGCTGAAGCTGCATTCACTTCCTTGAAACAGCTGCTGCAAACGTTTTAGCGCTTCCAGACCCATCCAAACCATATACACAAATGGTGGATGAAAAGAATGGGTTCATGTCTTCTGTTCTTTTACAGCAGCATGGTGATTCACTTCGCCCGGTGGGTTATTACTCTTCCAAGCTTGACCCAGTAGCTGCAGGACTGCCTGGATGCCTACGAGCAGTAGCTGCGTGTGAGAAGGCCGTGCTCGCCTCACGTGACATTGTAGGGTACTCTCCTCTGACAGTGCAGGTACCCCATGCAGTTTCTCTCATTTTGCTGGAGCAGAAAACTTCACACCTTTCTGCAGCTCGCTGGCTCAGGTACTCTTCCATACTGCTTGACATGCCCAACATCACAGTGAAACGATGCACAACACTTAACCCAGCCACTCTTCTCCCCACGCGAGAGGATGGTGAACCACACAGCTGCACTGCTGTATTGGGTGAAACTTGTACACCTCGGATTGACTTGTTAGATGTTCCCATCGAGAACTCTGACATAGTGTTATATGTAGATGGCTCCTCCTCACGTGATTCACGTGGAACTAACCGGGTGGGTTTTGCTGTGTGTTCTGATCATGCCACTCTCGTTTCAGGCTTGTTGCCCAGACACTACTCAGCACAGACTGCGGAACTTGTGGCGCTCACAGAAGCCTGTAAACTTACGGAGAGTCAGTCAGCCACCATCTACACTGACTCTCGCTACGCGTTCGGTGTGGTGCATGATTTTGGCGCCTTGTGGAGGCACAGAAAGTTCCTGAAATCTGATGGGAAGCCCATCCTCAATGCTAACCAGGTAGCAGCACTGCTAGATGCCATCCTCCTGCCTGCTCGCATTGCTGTAGTAAAGTGCGCAGCACACACAGGTAAAACTGATTCTGTATCCCAAGGAAATGCAGCCGCCGATGCAGCAGCCAAAGCAGCAGCCGAAGGAGGCCTACCCTTCCAACTTGTCTTGGCACCACTGTCCACACCTAACCTCGCTGATCTTCCTGCTGCAAAGTCATTTGCCTCCCAGCCAGAGAAAACTCTCTGGCGCAAACATGGCTGCACACTGGTCGAATCGTGCAGACAGCAGTGCAGTGGCAAAAGCCCTCCTGTCAGAAATCATTCCCAGGTGGGGCATCCCAGGGAAAATCACAAGTGATAATGGTACTCACTTTGTGAACCAGGCATTGAAGGAGATCAGCAAGCAACTAGGTTTCAAATTGCAAACACACTGTGCATATCACCCACAATCTGGAGGTGCTGTGGAGAGAATGAACGGCTCCTTAAAATCCAAGCTGGTAAAGTGCTGTGAAGAAACTGGCCTCACATGGCCAAAAGCACTTCCCCCCGTCCTGATGTATGTGCGCACGCGAACCAGACCTCCAGTACACCTCAGCCCTTATGAGGTGTTGTATGGACGACCCGCCAGAGTGGGGGCAGAACCCCCCAAATGGACTGGCATGTCCACAGAGTTGTGCAACAGCGAAATGATTGTGTACTGTCAAAATCTCTCCAGTACTCTCTCGCAGGTACACCGAGCAGTGAAAGCAGCCCTGCCCAGGCCAGCAGAAGGACCCCTGCACCCGTTCAAACCAGGGAACTGGGTGCTAGTGAAGGATTTCAGGAGGAGACACTGGAAGGCGAAGCGGTGGCTGGGTCCATTCCAAGTGCTACTGACCACACAAACAGTGGTAAAGGTTGGAGAACGACTGACTTGGATCCACGCCAGCCACTATAAGCTGTTTGGAGGAGAACCACCCAGAACGGATGAGCAACTAGAAAAGACAAACGGGGCAGAATAATCCCCGCACCTCATTCAGGCAGTAGGCAGTCCACCCTCTACCTGCAACAATGCAACAAGCCAGGAAGCAGCTCATCACTGGGGTAGCTCTGATGCCTTTTAGTGTGCTGATGATCGCCCTCTGGTGGAGCCTCTAGAGAGATCAGCAGCTGAGCACCATGCCAACATCCAAGGAGGTTCGTGCAACAGAAGGAGCAACCCACGAGCTACGATGGGTCCTATGTGCTGCACATTCATTCCAAACAACACAGCCTCAGATGACACTGTAACCAGAGCCTTGGAAGGTTTGTGAACACTGCCATCCAAAACGACAGAGGACTCCGGCATCAATAACCCCTTAGACGGGTGGTTAAACAGACAGTTTGGGAAGTATAAGGCCATAGTGATGTCGTTGCTAATGTCCATAGCCACTTTTATTGCCATTCTCACATGCTACGGTTGTTGTCTGATCCCATGCCTCTGAACCCTATTGAGTAGATTAATCACAGTGGCACTGACAAAAGAAAGCGAGTCTCCCAAATTGCAGCTTCCCCTATTGCAGGCTGAAGATTACATTGATGATAGCAAAAGCAAGGATGATTGTGATGAGTGAAATTATTTTCCTGACACTGTAAGAATGATGCATATTGTGTGCAATATTGCTGATGTAATTAACAGAATGTTAGGAAGAGAAATCCTTGGTACTAGTGATTGAGATGCAATCAAGAGGGTGGGAACTGTTGTGGGATTTCTCTTTAGTGTATTGTCCTTTAATGTATTGTATTGCTTTCATGTTACTTAGTTTAGTATGTGTGGTTCACACCTCATTCACGCTGGGAAACAGACGGTGAGAAACTGGTGAATGTCTCCCAGGATGCGAAGGCTCACACAGGAAGGCTTGACCCCAGAGTGGGGGAGATTCACACAGGTGATAGAGAGTCTGTCTTTTTAGAGCCAAGGTGTGAACTGCAACTGTAAAAGCCTTTTGTTCTGTGACTGTGTATAAAAAGGACCTGAACTGTTCATTGTCAGAGACGACTTTCAGTAACCCCTGACTGACGTCCCTCCTCATGCATGAATTTGCTGAAATAAAGGTGTTGTTACAACTCATCCCGTCTGCAGGCTTTGGTAATTAAAATTTCCACAACAATACCTAACCAGCCTGTTAATGGGATCTTTGTCAGCTGATCCAAGGGACCATGCACTGAAGTTTTACATCAAATAAACTAAACCTGTCATGATCCTGGGCCATGTTGGCCCAGTGTTCTTAGTTTTCGTTTGTTTTGTGTTTTGTTCCTTATTTTTGCCCTGGTTTCTAAGTTGTTCTGTTAAGATGCTCCTTATTTGATTACCCCCTCTGTGATCCCCTGTGTATCTGTAGACCCTTGTTCCCCTCCTTGTGTTTTATTCCATTTTTCCCCAGCCCGTTATGTCGTGCACTCTCTACTCCTGTCTGAACCTCTGTACTTCCTGTTTTACTTTGACAGTCTCCCCTCAGTGTTGCGTTTACTCCTGCCATGTCTTGTTATGATTATCAGTGTCAACTGTGTTCCCCGTGTGCTCCCACTTCCCTCGTTAACCCTCTGTGTATTTATGTCTGCTTCTCACTCAGTTCTGGGTCTCATTCTCCCTCATTCATGGCCGTGTGTTTCTCTGTGTACTAGTGTATTGTTTCCCATCACAACAGAGAGGCGAATCTGGCATTGATATATGACATCACAACAGAGAGGCGAATCTGGTATTGATATTTGACATCACAGCAGAGACGCGAGTCTGGTATTGATATGTGACATCACATCAGCGATGCGAATCTGGCATTGATATTTGACATCACAGTAGACAGGCGATCATGGCATTGATATTTGATATCACAATAGCGAGGCAAATCTGGCATTGATATTTGTTTTCACAAGAGAGAGGCGAATCTGGCATTGAAACGTGACATCACAGCAGAGACTCGAGTCTGGTATTGATATGTCACATCACAACAGAGAGGTGAATCTGGCATTGATATGTGACATCACAACAGAGAGGTGAATCTGGTATTGATATTTGACATCACAGCAGAGACACGAGTCTGGTATTGATATGTGACATCACAGCAGAGATGCGAGTCTAGTATTCATATGTGACATCACATCAGCGACTCGAATCTGGCATTGATATTTGACATCACAGTAGACAGGCGATTATGGTATTGATATTTGACATCACCATAGAGAGGCAAATCTGGCATTGATATTTGTTTTCACAATAGAGAGGCGAATCTGGCATTGAAATTTGACATCACAACAGAGAGGCGAATCTGGCATTGATATTTGACATCACAGCAGAGGTGACATTCTGGTATTGATATTTGACATCACAACAGAGAGGCGAATCTGGCATTGATATGTGACATCACAGCAGAGAGGCGAATCTGGCATTGATATTTAACATCACAATACAGAGGCTAATCTGGCATTGATATTTGACATCACAATAGAGAGGAGAATCTGGTACTAATATGTGACTTCACAATAGAGTTTCAGTTTTAGTTTCAGTTTCACTTTTATTTCTATAGCACATTTAAAAGACCCAGGTACATCATAGTGCTTCACAGACGAGTCGCATTTCGGGATTACAACAGTAAAGAAGCAGGAAAATACAATTATCAACAAAAGAAAATACAGTTATAAGATGGTGATGTGGCAACAAGCATGAACCCGGGAAAAGTTAAAAACTAAGTTTTTTGCAAGTCAAGATTAAACAGGTGGGTTTTTAAACGTGATTTAAAGGATTGGATGGATTCCGACGCACGGACATCAATCGGCAAGCTGTTCCAGAGTTTTGGTGCGGCAAAAGCAAAAGCTCGATCCCCCCTACTCTTCCGTTGAGAGATTGGTTGCATTAAGAGCCCCTGGTTAGAGGATCTGAGTGTCCCCCGTGGGGATGTATAGGTCAAGGAGGTCGATTAAGTAGCTGGGTGCCAGGTTATTTAAAATTTTAAAAGTGTATAAAAGGATTTTAAAAACGATACGGTATTTGACGGGGAGCCAATGAAGGTTGGCGAGGATGGGTGTGATATGGTCATGTCTTCTGCTGCCGCTTAAAAGGCGTGCTGCAGCATACTGGACTAGTTGCAGGCGTTGGATGAGTGAAAGTTGGAGGCCTAAATAAAGAGAATTACAATAGTCCAATCTCGAAGTAACAAGAGCATGAATGAGCTTTTCAAGGTATTTATGTCGTAAGTAGGGCATTGCTTTAGAAATTTGACATCACAGCTGGTTTTCACCACTGCAGCCACTTGCTTGTCTAATTTGAGAGAACTATCCAGCACTACTCCAAGGTTTTTGACAGTAAACGAAAGATGACTGGCATAGGATCCCAAGGTATCCGTTAGATGTTTCAATGGGATGTGACTGTCAAAGATGATAATTTCTGTTTTGTTTTCATTAAGGGTGAGAGAGTTGTGCAGTAGCCAGTCTCTAATATAACGCAGGCAGTTGAACAACGGCAATAGCGGGGACTGGAGATCCAAATCCAGAGAGAAAATAGATATGGATGTCATGCACATAACAGTGGAAAGAAATATTATGATTTCTGAACAGAGAGGGGCGAATCTGGCATTGATATGTGACATCACATCAGAGACGCGAATCTGTCATTGATATTTCAAATCACAGTAGAGAGGCGATTCTAGGATTGATATTTGACATCACAACAGAGAGTTTATTCTTGCATTGATATGTGACATCACAATAGTGAGGCGAATCTGGCATTGACATTTGACTTCACAATAGAAAGGCGAATCTGGAATTGACATTTGACTTCACAAAAGAGAGGCGAATATGGCGTTGATATTTGACTTCACAATAGAGAGACGAATGTGGCATTGATATTTGAAATCACAATAGAGAGGCGAATCTCACATTGATATGTGACATCACAACAGAGAGGCGAATCTGGCATTGATATTTGACATCACAGCAGAGACGCGAGTCTGGTATTGATATGTGACATCACAATAGAGAGGCGAATCTGGCATTGATATGTGACATCACAATAGAGAGGCGAATCTGGCATTAATATTTGACATCACAGTAGAGTGGCGAGTTTGGTATTGATAGTTGACATGACAATAGAGAGGCGAAACTGGTATTGATATTTGACATCACAAGAGAGAGGCGAATCTCGAATTGATATGTGACATCACAGTAAAGAGGCCAATCTGGCATTGATATGTGACGTGACAATAGAGATGCGAATCTGGCATTGATATGTGACATCACAACAGAGAGGCGAATCTCGCATTGATAGCTGACATCAGAGCAGAGAGGGGAATCTCGCATTGATATTTGACATCACAACAGCGAGCCGAATCTGGAATTGATATGTGACATCACAATAGAGAGGCAATTCTGGCATTCATTTTTGACATCACAACAGTGAGGCGAATCTGGCATTGATATTTGACATCACAACAGAGACGCGAGTCTGGCATTGATATGTGACATCACATCAGAGACGCGAATCTGGTATTGATATGTGACATCACAGCAGAGAGACGAATCTGGCATTGATATGTCACACCACAGAATAGAGGCGAGTCTGGTATTGATATGTGACATCACAATAGAGAGACGAATCTGGCATTGATATTTTACTTCACAATAGAGAGGTGAATCTGGCATTGATATTTAACAAGAAAATAGAGAGGCGAATCTGGTACTGATATTTGACATCACAACAGAGACTCAAGTCTGGTATTGATATGTGATATCACATCAGGGACACGAATCTGGCATTGAGATTTGACATCACAGCACAGACGCGAATCTGGTATTGATATGTGACATCACAATAGAGAGGTGAATCTGGCATTGCTATTGCAAATCACAGTAGAGAGGCGATTCTGGCATTGATATTTGACATCACAACAGAGAGATGAATCTCGCATCGATATGTGTCTTCACAGTAGAGAGGAGAATCTGGCATTGATATTTGACTTCACAATAGAGAGGACAATCTGGCATTTATATTTGACATCACAATAGAGAGGCGAATCTGGCATTGATATTTGACATCACAGCAGAGACGCGAATATGGCATTGATATGTGACATCACAATAGAGATCCGATTCTGGCATTAATATTTGTTTTCAGAATACAGAGGCTAATCTGACTTTAAAATATGACATTACAGCAGAGACTCCAATCTGGTATTATGTGACATCACAATAGAGAGGCGATTATGGCATTGATATTTGTTTTCACAATAGAGAGGCGAATCTGGCATTTATATGTGACATCACAATAGAGAGGCGATTCTGGCATTGATATTTGACATCACAGCACAGACGCGATTCTGGCATTGATATGTGACATCACAGCAGAGACACGAGTCTGGCATTGATATTTGACATCACATCAGAGCCACGAATCTGGCATTGATATTTGACATCACAATAGAGAGGCGAATCTGGTATTGATATGTGACATCACAGCAGAGACGCAAATCTGGTATTGATATTTGCCATCACAACACAGAGGCGAATCTCGTATTTATATGTGACATCACAACAAAGAGGCGAATCTGGCATTGATATTTGACATCACAATAGAGAGACGAATCTGGCATTGATATTTTACTTCACAATAGAGAGGTTAATCTGGCATTAATATTTTACTTCACAATAGAGAGGTGAATCTGGCATTGATATTTAACAAGACAATATAGAGGCGAAAGTGGTACTGATATTTGACATCACAACAGAGACGCGAGTCTGGTATTGATATGTGACATCAGAGCAGAGCAAGGCAAATCTGGTATTGATATGTGAAATCACAACAGAGAGGTCAATCTGGCATTGATATGTGACATCACAGCAGAGAAGCGAGTCTGTTATTGATATGTGACATCACAATAGAGAGCCGAATCATTTATTGATATTTGACATCACAACAGAGATGCGAATCTGGCATTGATATGTGACATCACAGCAGAGAGACTACTCATGCATTGATATTTGACTTCACAATAGAGAGGACAATCTGGCATTTATATTTGACATCACAATAGAGAGGCGAATCTGGAATTGATATGTCACATCACATCAGAGACGCAAATACGGCATTGATATGTCACATCACAATAGAGAGGCGAATCTGGCATTGATATGTGACATCACAATAGAGACGAGAATCTGGTATTGATATTTGACATCACAGTAGAGAGGCGATAATGGTATTGATATTTGACATCACAATAGAGAGGCGAATCTGGCATTGATATTTGTTTTCATAACAGAGAGGCGAATCTGGCATTGATATGTGACATCACATCAGTGAGACGAATCTTGCATTGATATGTGACATCACAGCAGAGAGGTGAATATGGCATTGATATGTGACATCACAATAGAGAGGAGAATCTGGTATTGATATTTGACATCACAGCAGAGACGCGAGTCTGGTATTGATAGTTGACATCACAATATAAAGGAGAATCTTGTATTGATATGTAACATCACAGCAGAGAGACGAATCTGACATTGATATGTGACATCACATCAGAGAGACAAATCTGGTATTGATATTTGACATCACAGTAGAGAGGCGATAATTGTATTGATATTTGACATCACAATAGAGAGGCGAATCTGGCATTGATATTTGTTTTCATAACAGAGAGGCGAATCTGGCATTGATATGTGACATCACATCAGTGAGACGAATCTTGCATTGATATGTGACATCACAGTAGAGAGGTGAATATGGCATTGATATGTGACATCACAATAGAGAGGCGAATCTGGCATTAATATGTGACATCACAATAGAGAGGCGAATCTGGAATTGATATGTGACATCACAATAGAGAGGTGATTCTGGTATTGATATTTGTTTTCACAATAGAGAGGCGAATCTTTCATTTATATGTGACATCACAATAGAGAGGCGATTCTGGCATTGATATTTGTTTTCACAATAGAGAAGCGAATCTGGCATTGATACTTGACATCACAATAGAGAGGCGATTCTGGCATTGATATTTGACATCTTAGCAGAGAGGCGAATCTGTCATTGATATTTGTTTTCACAACAGAGAGGCAAATATGGCATTGATATTTGTTTTCACAATAGAGAGGCGAATCTGGCATTTATGTGTGACATCACAATAGAGAGGCGATTCTGGCATTGATATTTGTTTTCACAATAGAGAAGCGAATCTGGCATTGATATTTGACATCACAATAGAGAGGCGATTCTGGCATCGATATTCAACATCAATGTAGAGAGGCTGGTCTGGCATTGATATGTGACATCACAATAGAGAGGTGAATCTGGCATTGATATTCAACATCAATGTAGAGAGGCTGGTCTGGCATTGATATTTAACTTCACAATAGAGAGGTGAATCTGGCATTGATATTTAACATCACAGTAGGGAGTTTCGTCGGACATTGATATGTGACATCACAGTAGAGAGGTGAATCTGGCATTGATATTTAACAACAATGATGAGAGGTTCGTCTGACATTGATATGTGACATCACAATATAGAGGTGAATCTGGCATTGATATTTAACATCACAGTAGAGAGGTTCTTCTGACATTGATATATGACATCACAATAGAGAGGTGAATCTGGCATTGACATTTAACATCAATGTAGAGAGGCTGGTCTGGAATTGAAATGTGACATCACAATAGAGAGGTGAATCTGGCATTGATATTTAACATCACAGTAGAGTGGTTCGTCTGACATTGATATGTGACATCACAATAGAGAGGTGAATCTGGCATTGATATGTGACATCACAATAGAGAGGCGAATCTGGCATGGATATTTAACATCAATGAAGAGAGGTTCGTCTGGCATTGATATGTGACATCACAATAGAGAGGTGAATCTGGCATAGATATTTAACATCACAGTAGAGAGGTTCGTCTGGCATTGATATGTGACATCACAATAGAGAGGTGAATCTGGCATTGATATTTAACGTCAATGTAGAGAGGCTGGTCTGGCATTGATATGTGACATCACAATATAGAGGTGTATCTGGCATTGATATTTAACATCACAGTAGTGAGGTTTGTCTGACATTGACATGTGACATAACAATATAGAGGTCAATCTGGCATTGATATTTAACGTCAATGTAGAGAGGCTGGTCTGGCATTGATATGTGACAACACAATAGAGTGGTGAATCTGTCATCGATATTCAACATCAATGTAGAGATGCTGGTCTGGCATTGATATTTAACATCACAGTAGAGAGGTTCTTCTGACATTGATATATGACATCACAATAGAGAGGTGAATCTGGCATTGACATTTAACATCAATGTAGAGAGGCTGGTCTGGCATTGATATGTGACATCACAATAGAGAGGTGAATCTGGCATTGATATTTAACATCAATGTAGAGAGGCTGGTCTGGCATTGATATGTGACATCACAATAGAGAGGTGAATCTGGCATTGATATTTAACATCACAGTAGAGATGCTGGTCTGGCTTTGATATTTAACATCACAGTAGAGAGGTTCCTCTGACACTGATATGTGACATCACAATAGAGAGGTGAATCTGGCATTGATATTTAACATCACAGTAGAGAGGTTCGTCTGACATTGATATGTGACATCACAATAGAGCGGTTAATCTGGCATTGATATGTGACATCACAATAGAGAGGTTAATCTGGCATTGATATGTGATATCACAATAGAGAGGCGAATCTGGCATTTATATGTGACATCACAATAGAAAGGCGAATCTGGAATTGATATTTGACATCACAATAGAGAAGCGAATCTGGCATTGATATTTGACATCACAATAGAGAGTTTCGTCGGACATTGATATTTGACATCACAGTAGAGAGGTGAATCTGGCATTGATATTTAACATCAATGATGAGAGGTTCATTTGACATTGATCTGTGACATCACAATAGAGCGGTTAATCTGGCATTGATATGTGACATCACAATAGAGAGGTGAATCTGGCATTGATATGTGATATCACAATAGAGAGGCGAATCTGGCATCGATATTCAAAATCAATGTAGAGAGGCTGGTCTGACACTGATATGTGACATCACAGCAGAGATGCGAGTCTGGTATTTATATTTGATATCACACCAGAGACGCAAATCTGGTATTGATATTTGCCATCACAACAAAGAGGTGAATCTGGCATTAATATTTAAATTCACAATAGAGAGGTGAATCTGGCATTGATATGTGACATCACAGCAGAGAAGGGAGTCTGTTATTGATATGTGACATCACAGCAGAGAGACTAATCTTGCATTGATATTTGACTTAACAATAGATAAAAAAACTGGCATTGATACTTGACTTCACAATAGAGAGGACAATCTGGCATTTATATTTGACATCACAATAGAGAGGCGATTCTGGCATTGATATTTGTTTTCACAATAGAGAAGCGAATCTGGCATTGATATTTGACATCACAATAGAGAGGCGATTCTGGCATTGATATTTCTTTTCACAACAGAGAGGCCAATCAGGCATTTATGTGTGACATCACAGCAGAGAGGCTAACCTGACATTGATTTGTGACATCACAGCAGAGACACGAGTCTGGTATTGATATGTGACATCACATCAGACCCAGGAATCTGGCATTGATATTTGACATCACAATAGAGAGGCGAATCTGGTATTTATATATGACATCACAACAGAGACGCGAATCTGGTATTGATATTTGACATCACAGCAGAGACGCGAGTCTGGTATTGATATTTGACATCACAATAGAGAGGAGAATCTGGTATTGATAGTTGACATCACAATATAAAGGAGAATCTTGTATTGATATTTGACATCACAACAGAGAGGCGAATCTCGCATTGATATTTGACCTCACAACAGAGAGGCGAATCTCACATGATATGTGACATCAGAACAGAGAGGCGAATATGGCATTGATATTTGACATCACAGCAGAGACGCGAATATGGCATTGATATGTGACATCACAATAGAGAGGCGATTCTGGCATTGATATTTGACATCATAATAGAGAGGAGAATCTGGCATTGATACTTGACATCAGAAGAGAGAGACGAATATCCCTTTGATATGTGACATCACAATAGAGAGGTGATTCTGGCATTGATACTTGACATCACAGCAGTGAGGTGAATCTGGCATTGATATTTGACATCATAATAGAGAGGAGAATCTGGCATTGATATTTGACATCACAGTAGAGACGAGAGTCCGGTATTGATATTTGACATCACATGGGAGACGCCAATCTGGCATTGATATTTGACATGACAATAGAGAGGTGAATCTGGCATTGATATTTGACATCACAGCAGTGAGGCGAATCTGGCATTGATATTTGACATGGCAATAGAGAGGAGAATCTGGCTTTGATATTTGACATGAGAATAGAGAGGTGAATCTGGCATTGATATTTGACATCACATTAGAAACGCAAATCTGGCATTGATATTTGACATCACAATAGAGAGGCAAAACTGGCATTGATATTTGACATCACATTAGAAACGCTAATCTGGCATTGATATTTGACATCACAATAGAGAGGTGAATCTGGCATTGATATTTGACATCACATTAGAAACACTAATCTGGCATTGATATTTGACATCACAGCAGTGAGGCAAATCTGGCATTGATATTTGACATGACAATAGAGAGGCGAAACTGGCATTGATATTTGACTTAACAATAGAGAGGCGAATCTGCTATTGATATTTGACATCATAATAGAGAGGAGAATCTGGCATTGATATTTGACATCACAATAGAGAGGCGAATCTGGCATTGATATGTGACATCACAGCAGTGAGGCGAATCTGGCATTGATGTTTGACATGACAATAGAGAGGCGAAACTGGCATTGATATTTGACATCATAATAGAGAGGAGAATCTGGCATTGATATTTGACTTAACAATAGAAAGGTGAATCTGGCATTGATATTTGACATCAGAAGAGAGAGACGAATCTCGCATTGATATGTGACATCATAACAGAGAGGCGAATCTGGCATTGATATTTGACATCACAATAGAGAGGTGAATTTGGCATTGATATTTGACATCACAGCAGAGACGCAAATCTGGCACTGATATTTGACATCACAATAGAGAGGCGAATCTGGCATTGATATTTGGCATCACAATAGAGAGGCGAATTCGGCATTGATATTTGACATGACAATAGAGAGGCGAAACTGGCATTGATATTTGACATCACAGCAGTGAGGCGACTCTGGTATTGATATTTGGCATCATAATAGAGAGGCGAGTCTCGCTTTGATATTTGACATCACAATAGAGAGGTGAATCTGGCATTGATATTTGACATCAGAAGAGAGAGGCGAATCTTTCTTTTTCTTTTTTCTTTTTTTTTTTTTCTTTAAACCTGTCCCGTTTGGTTCTTTTGCCATCAGAATTATTGTCTAAAGGCGAAGAAAGATGCCCAAGGGATTTACTTTACCAAATGGACCATCCCAGCCTTGCCGTAATGGTCCATTTGATTTACCTTTTATTGTTTATTTTATTGTATTTTATTTTTTTTACTTGCCAGATACGGGACAGGGGAAATGAAAAGGGAGAAAGAAAGAGGGGGGAAAAAACAAAACAAAACAAAAAAAAACAGCGGAGAAGAGGAACGGGGATAAAGGGCAAAAAACAAAAACCAACAAATTAAGTAAACAAAAAATACATATATCGATCACCTGGATCACCTGTTGAGAAAGAAAAAAGAAAACATGCAGAAGAAAACGAGAGTAATAGAATAAACAACATCACAATGATATATGGGAATATAACACTAAATACTTAATATTAAACATTATTGTGCAGCACGTAAGATCGACAGCGCACAGTGTGCTTTGAGGTAGGAGCCAAAAAGGGTGTAGTTTGTGTGTGTGATCAGCTGTGTGTACACCTGTGAGCATGAGTGCGCTTGTATTTAAAAGGTTCCTTAATGTAATGATCTGCTAGAGGGTGTGGGGGGCCACAGTCCCATCCTCCAGGGCATGAAGCAGGTATGGAGGAGATCAAATCTCCAGACAACCAGAGGCCCCCAGAACACAAGAGACCAAGGAAGACCAACAGAGGGGCAGCCGCGCCACTGTCCCAGAAAGAGCTGAGGAGAGTCCCAGATGAGGGATCACTCAGCAGCCGTGGAGCAGAAGCCAGGGGGGGTTGCAGTGACGTGCCCGTGAGCTCCGCCGGCAGCCAGCTGTGCCTGAGTGACCGAGCCCCAGGCCGAGAGGCCGAGGGCACCCCACCCCCGAAGTGGCCCGAGCGAGCCCCAGGTTCCAGGCCCCGATAAGCAGCCACCAAGGAGTGAGCCGGTGTGTACCCGGACGCCCACCCCCGGACACAAAGAACCACCAACGCATCGATGTCTGAGGGCGTCTGCCACCGGCAGGGGAAGTGGTGGGGGGAGATAGGCCTCCAAACCTTGGAGGGCCTGAGATGTCCCCAGAGAGGTGGCGTCTGATACCCAACCTGACATATAGACACAGACATACAGGCACACTCAAATACAAACATCCATTCCCACCCTCATGCTCTCATAGGCAATTACTCCACACTCAACCAACGTGGAGACAGACATAAAGAGACGCTGTACACACAATCACACTCCCCAAGCGTACTCTAAGAACCGGGTCTAGGTACCCTTGCCCCTGGAGGGTGAAACTGCACCCAGACCCAGGTGGTGTTACCCTTTTCCCTGCAGTAGCAGACTGCCCCGACTCCGCAGCAGCAGGGAGGCCCCACACACCAGACCCCAGTCGGACGGCCAACTCCTCCTCCTAGCCCCCCCGCTCCAGCACGCCGCAGAGACCGGGGGTGTGAGAAGACTCCAAACCTCCCTCTACCCGCTCATATGTAGTGTTGATGTATATGTGTTCTAAGGTGCAATTAAAACCCAGGAGGGCATGGAGCTACCTGCCAGAGAGCAGCAGGTAAGCGCATAGCCCCTCCTGATAGCCCTCAATGTCTACGTGTATTTAAAATTGAGAGGTGGGCAACGACGCCAGGGGTGAGGTGTACACCCTGATGGTAATTTGGAGTCCGTGTTGTGAGCCCACCCCCAAGATCCTATATGTATGTGTTATGAGAGTGTGAGTAATGTGAATGTCTAAGTTGTGAGATAAAATTGAGGCAGAGGCAGCCAGAAGGGGACAGAGGGGGGGGATGCCTCCTCTGCACCCTGGTGACACACCCCTACCCCAAGGCCCTGCATGTGTGGGTGATTGTGGTGGAGCGGGAAGAGGGAGGCAGATGGAGATGGGGAGGGAAGAAAGGGAGGGGCAAGTGACCCCTCCCTGGGGCCAGCTCCCCCGCTGACCCCAGTAGGCACCCCCATGCTCTGCAACCCGCCAGGGAAAGGGGGCCCAGGCCCATCCGGACCAGGGCCCAGTGCAGCAGCACCGCCCGGCCCCACAGAGCCCGGGACAGCCCACCCGACCCCACTACAGAGAAAACTGCACCCACCCCATCATCCACTCATCTTCCAGACTACACAAGACAATAGACGCCCAGGCTGAGATCTTCCTCCACCTCTCCTATATCTCCCCCTCCTGCAGAGAGAATTCCTGAGGAGATGAAAGCTCCTGCAAGATGTGACAACCTCCCCCACCAGTTGAAGAGTCCCCCAGGTGGCTCGATGCACTGGCGGCGCCCTGCGCCAGGACTGGGCCCCCATATACCCACCCGCCCACAACCCCAGCAACACACCAACCAGGACCCGAGCCCCCGAGGCCCGGCCAGGGCCCCAGCCCAGAGACGGAGCGCCCCCAGAACCTCACGCCCGTCCCGGACCCACCCAGGGGCAGCCAGGCTACCAGGTCAGTAACCCACGTCCGTCAGCACAGACCCTCCCCTAGCCCCGCTGCACGCAGCCACGAGGAAACCGTCACCTAAGAGCCAACAGAGCCCTTAATTGGCCATGACCGCTACCCCAAGGAAGATGCTCCTGGGGGACCCCCCGACGCCCTAAGCCTGTCCCTACCCCCACACCAATCACAACAGTGAAGGTGGGACCAAACTATGACCCCCCCACCCCCGCTAGGTGATGGAGCTGATCAAAGGAGCCCAGAGCAATTGATCTGATGTGGTGGCAGAGGCTGTATCAAGACTAATGTAATCTAATAGATAATTTCTATACTGGTTAGAATTAAGATTATTTTTATTTTTCCAGTTCATGAGGACTGTTTTCTTGGCTATGCATAGGGCAGTGAAAACCATGTGGGCTATATTCTTTTCTGAAGTGACATTATCTAAGCTGCCCAACAAACACACTAAAGGAGAAGTTGGAATGTTACATTTCAGACACTTCGATAAGTCTTCACATATCTCACGCCAAAACTTCTGAAGTGGTGGACAGAACCAAAGAGCGTGGATATAATTGTCCGGTGAATTGGTTTGGCAGTGTGAGCAGTTGTTGGTAGACGTAAAGCCCATCTTGAACATCCGATGACCTGTATAGTGCACTCTATGTAGTATTTTGTATTGAATTAATTGAAGACTGGGATTTCTAATTAGATGAAAGGTTTTTAAGCAAATCTGAGACCAGAAGTTTTGGTCTAAGTTAACTGATAAATCCGCTTCCCATTTTGCAATAGGAAGTGATATTGATTCATCTATTTTAGAAAGCATTCTGTATATTTTGGATAGTAATTTGGGGGTTTTAAGAGTAAGAAACTGAACCACACTTGGTGGTGTTTGTAGTTCAACTTGACCCGGTTTAAATTTCTTTTTTACTGTGGATTTAATTTGTTGATATTCTAAAAATCTTTTCTTGTTGATCCCATATTGTGTAACTAGTCTGTCAAATGAAATAAATTCTGTTCCTTCTAGTATATGTTCTAAATATTTGATTCCTTTACCACTCCAATCTGAAAAGTTTATCATATTATTGTTTTGTAATATGTCAGGGTTGTTCCAGATAGGTGTACGTTTGCATGGGATTAATGAAGACTCTGTCAACTTCAGAAACTCCCACCATGCTGTCAGAGAGGAGCTAATGTTGACGCTTTTGAAGCATTCATGTCTTTGAATGTTTGAGCTGATAAATGGTAGATCTGAAATCTCTAGATTATTGCAAAGTGCTTGTTCTACATCTAGCCAAGGTTCATCTAAGAGGGTATGTTTTAGCCATCCTGAGATAAATTGGAGCCTGTTGGCTAAGAAGTAGTGCTGAAAGTTAGGTAGTTCTAATCCTCCTTTATCCTTGGTCTTTTGTAGTGTTTTTAAGCTTATACGTGGGGGCTTATTTTTCCAAAGGAATTTGGACATATATGAATCTAGAGATCTGAACCAATCTTGTGGCGGTTTAGTTGGGATCATTGAGAATAAATAATTTATTTTTGGTAAGACCATCATTTTTATAGCGGCAACCCTTCCCATGAGTGATATGGGTAGACATTTCCACCTAGCCAGATCGCCTTCTACTTTCTTGAAACAGTAATACCTAAATATTTTATATTTCCCGATTGCAGTGGAGTAGAAGAGGAATTATGGAAGGAGCAATTAATCGGAAGGACTGTAGATTTTGACCAGTTAATTGAGTAATCTGATATTCTTGCAAAAGAGTTTATCAATTCAATCACCCCAGAGATATTGGTTTGTGAATTTTGGAGAAAGAGTAGCACATCATCCGCATAAAGGCTGATTTTATGTTCCACGTTCTTGCATTTTATGCCCTTAATTACTGAATTCTGTCTAATTGCTGCTGCTAGTGGTTCAATAAAAATTGCAAACAGTGAAGGGGAGAGTGGGCATCCCTGCCTGGTGCCCCTCAGGAGACAGAAGCTGGAGGATGTCTGGTCATTTGTTCTGACACAAGCTGTTGGGGAATTATATAATATTTTTAACCAGTTGATGAAAGAAGATCCAAAACCAAATTTGTGTAAAGTTGTAAATAGAAATTTCCAGTTAACTCTGTCAAACGCTTTTTCTGCATCTAAAGAAAATATTGTAGTTTCAAGGTTTTTACTGTATGAGTAGTCTATCAAATTAAGTAATCTACGTGTATTTGTTGATGAGTGCCTACCTTTTATGAAACCAGTTTGGTCAGGATGAATTAAGAGGGGGGTTATTTTCTCTAGTCTCTTCGAGAGAGCTTTGCAGATTATTTTAAGGTCTACATTTATAAGGGATATTGGACGATAGCTTGAGGGATATACAGGGTCTTTGCCTGGTTTTAGCAGGAGATTAATGTTTGCAGAATTCATATTTGATGGGAGTCTGCCATTTTCTTTGATTTCCAACAGCGTTCTGTAAAAAATTGGGGCTAAAATCGTCCAGAATTCTTTGTAGAATTCTGCAGGAAAGCCGTCTGGACCTGGAGCCTTATTATTTGGCCTACTTATCAGGGCTTCCTGGAGTTCACCTGGTGTCAGTGGCGAATCCAATGCCATTGCTTGAGAGTCTAATAATTTTGGGAGAGTTATGTTGTCTAAAAACTGATCAATTTCCTTTTTAGATGGGTTTATTTGTGGTGAATACAACGTTTTATAGAAATCCCTGAAGATGTTGTTTATTTGTTTCGGGTCATATACTGTGTTCCCAGATGAGTCTTGAACAGCACATAGAGTTGTTTTTTCTTTATTTATTTTTAGCTGGTTTGCTAGAAATTGACCGGATTTATTACCATGTTCATAATTTTGTAAGCGTAGTCTTTGTACTAAGAATTTTGTTTTTTTATCAATTATCTCATTTAATTCTAGTTTTGTTTTGCGTATTTTGTTCAATGTTTCCTGATCTTGGTCGGACGCATAGGCTTCTTCTAGTGATTTGATGGTTTTTTCTAATTCCTGAATATTTTTGTTTTCTTTTTTCTTTTTATGTGATGAGAAAGAAATTATTTTACCTCTCATCACAGCTTTCCCTGCTTCCCATAGAACAGAAGCTGATGTTCCTGGAGTGTCATTAAAGTCTAAATATGAAGTCCACTCTTTTTTAAAATATTTAATAAAGTCTTCATCTTTAAGCAGTGATGTATTAAATCTCCAGTTTTTACTAGGCGTAGTATTATTCTTGTGCATTAGTGTTAAAGATACAGGAGCATGATCGCTGACAGCTATAGGGTGAATCTCAGTGTCTGAAATGTCCCTCAGCAGTGAGCTGCTGACCAAAAAATAATCCAGACGAGAGTAGGAGTGATGGACATGTGAGAAAAAAGTATATTCCTTACTGGTGGGGTGAAGGGAGCGCCATGCATCGCAAAGACCAAAGTCGCTCATATACTGTTTGATTATATTTATGGACTGCCAATTACGCTGAGTTCCTGCTGTATTGAGCCTATCCATTTCTTCATTTAGTCCAAGGTTGAGGTCGCCTCCAAGAACAAGTGTGCCATCTAAGTGTTCAGAGAGTGCACTGAAAAAACCGTGAAAGAATGAGGGATCATCAACATTTGGACCATATACACTTACAATACATAGCTTTTTATCAAGTATAGATAGTTTAATGATTAAGAATCTGCCCTCTGGATCTATAACTGTATCGAGTACTGTGAAATTAATTTTTTTATGGATTAAAATTGCTACTCCCCTTTGTCTAGAATTATAACAAGCTGAGAACACATTAGGAAACTCAGGTGTTTTAAGTTCATTCGAACCTCTAAGAGGTCTGTGGGTCTCTTGTAAAAGGACAACATCTGCCTGTAGTTTTTTGAGTTGGTTAAATATTTTTAACCTCTTTTCTCTGGAGCCAGCTCCATTTACATTCCATGTAACGAATCTTAGTGCACCCATAGATGTCTGTGTATAACTAGGGGTGTGCGCTGTGTGTGTCGCTTAGACAGGTGGAGAGAATACATCACTTGTTCGTAAATAAAAAGAGGGGGAGAGAGAAAAAATGTGTGGTGAGATGCTCCCTGAGTCTGACTATGTGTGTGCATATTTACTAATATGAGTACGCTTGGTTTAAGTGTGTGTATCCTATACGACTGTGTGCGCTGTCTGATGTAAATGTGCTGCCGTTGAGCGCATGGCTGTGCGTGATCGTGTTATGAAATCACACCTAAAATGTGATTTGATACTAGTAAGTTAAACAGATGTTATCTCGGGGTCGCGGTGGAGCTGTCCGTCCACTTTGTGAACCTGTCCGTCCACGTACAGCCGGTCCACAGCGATGACAGCGCGGGAGCCCTTCTGGATAAAGCTGCGTCGGATTGGGAAGAGGACCCTGCGTCGTTCCAGGATCTCTTTGGGGAACTGGTCGTTCACGCTGAAGTCCGTTCCTTTTAATTCCCTGCCGCGGCTTTTCACCTGTTCCTTTTGTTTGTAGTGGCCGAATTTGGCCACGATAGGACGTGGTCTCCCGGCCGCAGCCCGAATGGGGCCGAGGCGATGCACCCTATCAAAGACGATGTTCTTCACCGTGTCCTCGGGCAGTTTCAGGTGGGTTTTGATGAAGCTTTTTACCGTGGTCTCCGCGTCCTCTCCAGCGGCTTCTGGAATACCAGAAAATACCAGATTATCACGCATGCTACGAGCTTGTAGATCTATAACTGTTTCTTTTATTTTTTTATTTTCTCTATTTAGCTGAGTAACATTGTCTGTGAGACATTTCACCGACTCCCTTAGCGTGGCA
Organism: Pelmatolapia mariae; assembly: GCF_036321145.2. Lineage (NCBI taxonomy): Eukaryota > Metazoa > Chordata > Actinopteri > Cichliformes > Cichlidae > Pelmatolapia > Pelmatolapia mariae. The sequence goes on along the minus strand of NC_086238.1, from coordinate 30,357,328 downwards.
TTTTCAGCAGCGAGCGTTTCCACCTGCTGCTGGCTGAACTCCAGGGACTCTCGCAAGGATTTAAATTCCCGGTGAAGAATCTCCACCAAGGACAGCCTTGCATCGAAACTGGACAGTCGTTGGTCGATTGACTCCAGTATGTCGACAATATCTTTGCCGGCTGGCGATGTTGTGCCGGGGGAATCTGCCGGGCGAAGTCTTTTCGACGACGGCGTCTCAGGTTTGGCCGGGGAAGCTGCACTCTGAGCCTTCTTCATCACGAGATCCTGGAAGTACTGATCAATGTAATCTTGGAGAGCCTCTAAACTCTCCCCGTTGTTCTCCAGGGTGTTGGAGATGATTTAGACAAATGTTGTTAGTTATAAGACAATTGATAAGTGTATTTGGTTATACTGAAGCTTAAAGGAATTTATTCAAATCTAAACTACCATTTGCTTTAATTTTCCGCCAAAATCTCCGGCGTCTGACGTCAGTTACAACATGAGTCGCTTACCTTGTCCGTCACTTCCGTCACTTACCTCTCCACTTCCCTCTGGACCACAATCTGTGACCGAGGACATTATCAACAACAACAGCAGTCAAGACGAGATCGGGACGCCTGTTTTGTCTGTGGGGACTATGGACATTGGCGAGGAACCTGTCCTAACCGTGACCATCGTGGAAATAGGCAGCAACAACGCCAGAATTACCAAAGGCCGAGCCCACGGTGGGAGCAAGCGGACTGAGACCGGGGGGAAAGGACGCCAGAGTACGCTTCAGGCTGTGGTTTGCCCTCTTCATCAGAACAGGGAAGTGAAAATCACACACACATACACACACCCATTGATGTAGAAAGTGTTTCACACACACACACACACACACACACACACACACACACACACACACACTTTAATACATCACACTTTGAGCATGAAGAGCAGGTCTCTTTGTCACCAGCTGGTACATATGTACATTTAAATAGCGCGCCTTATAAATCACTGCCCTTGTATAAAATGTTAGTTTGTAACCAGGAAGTAGAATTTCTTGTAGATTCCGGGGCCACCCACTAAGACAGCGGAACCGGCTGCTCAAACCCCCACAAAGCTGTCTGCTGAGATTGGATTGACTGGACGAGACGCGGCTTCTCAGAAAAGGCTCACAGACGGGGACATGGTCAAGAGCTTGGAGGTTATTGCGGCTGCAGTGAATACTCAGAATAACATCTCTGAGCGGATACTGGGACACATCAGGGAAGAATCAGCTCAAATCAACAACTATGGGCGAAAGCTGGAAAACATCACGGATCAGTTGGCTGCGGTCGCGAGGTCTCAGAATCTGCTCTGTGAGCAAAAGAAGATTGACAAGACCACGGAATTGAAGGTAAACAACATCATGGAGAAACTGACGGCTATCCAACGTGAGATGGAGAGATCAGTGTCGGAGTGCTAAAACAAAAACAGCTCGAAATTCTCATGAGTTGTTGGAAAGAAATCGCCATCTTAATGCGGCTACCCCTCCGGCGCCAGCTGCGGGCTCAAGGCTGGAGCCGATCAAAACAATCCCAGATAACGAGTGTGTTTAGACTGTTCCTCCCTATTCCATGCAAGGCCACCTGAGTTGGCTGGAAGACTGTTTACTTAGCCCGGCAGGGCGAAGGACACTGTCTCAGCTTGACTCTGGACATACACACACAAATACACATACACTCATTTGCACACACTGATCCCCCCTCCCCTTCCAAACGCCTTCGATGCTTGTGCCCTACCGGAGAAGATGGTAGTCGACTGGACCAGCGCAGGCATGCTGCAGGACCGGAAGCGCTGTCTACACCGGCTCTCTCTTACCCTTTCCCCACCCTGTTGCTTGTCTTGTGTTTCTATGGTGTATTGATAGTCATGTGCTTTTTGTGCTGAGGTGTTTTTTCTGTTATCAAACTGTTCTCCCACTAGGAGCTCAGTCTGAGTGGAGTTTTTTTTCTCCTCCTCTCTCCTCATGTTACATATTTTCGTTGTTTTTTCTTCCTATCAGCCTACCTTCTGACATGTCTCCCCAATGTGATGTTTGTGTAATGTTGGTCAGAAGGTTCCTTTGTAAGTGCGCATGCGCCATTAGCGTGCTGCCTGCTGTAACCCTAATTTCCCTCGGGATTAATAAAGTATATTGATTGATTGATTGATTGATTGATTGTACTACGCTCAGATTCTCTCTCACCCCAGCCCGTGCTGGGTGAGAAGTTCACTCATTCTGTGTCCGCATCAGGAACCCTACAGAGAGAAAATTTCACCATACCCCTGTGTTGTGTAGACGGACAGGGTAGAAAATTCACACACCAGTTTCTGTGGTCAGACCTGTGCCCTGTCAGTTTGCTTGCCAGAGATTTGATGTGCAAACTGAAAATAAGTTTAATCTCCTGCTATAATGGCATCACAATCACGCAATCTGACTATGATTATATGATGGTGAAATATAAGCCCGTGACTCCAGCTCTCGCTTACGGGTGGAAGCTGGAGGAGGGGCCACTTGTTACAGAATTTATACAAGTGACTCGCAACTGCATGCCTCCAGGTGTCTGTTTTATGGCTCCTGGAGAGTTGAGTTGCACATCTCACTTTTCTCTGCATGGCCCTAATGACAGTTATGAGGAAGGATGGTGCAGAACCGAAAATGATTTACTAACTGTGACATGTATGTTTTGGAGCTCCACATTTGCTGCGCTTGCGATTTCTCTCACTGATGAGCAAAGAAACATGTTTACTATGGATGTATCCGTCCCACATGTTCCCCTGGCAAAAGCTCACAGCTGCCAGTGGGAAGACATGGGAGAATTTATGCACCGGTGCTACCGCGCTTGCGATTGGGAACCTACAGAGGATCCCACAGTGTTGTTTTCTCGAGAAATGAAAGCCTACAGAAAAAACGTGACGCATACAGTCCATTGTGTCCGCTCAGTTGAGCTAGTGAACATAGCTGTCTCACATTGTCTGCTTCAAACGACACCTCCTCTAAACTCCCCACACCCCCTGCTGACAGAGGTGCCTGACAGCCTGTGGGCCTCATCTAAGTATGATGTAGGCCTAATTAAAGATTGTGAGCCTGTGGTAATCACTCCAAAGTCCTCTTTTAGACCATGCCAAAGACAATATCCTCTGAAACAGGAAGCCATAGAGGGAATTACTCCTGTGTTTGAATCCCTGTTAAAGGCTGGAGTAATTATCCCATGCCCCACCTCTCCGGTTCGCACTCCACTATTCCCTGTGAAGAAAATCAGAGGACCAAATGAGCCTGTTGAGTGGCGGTTTGTGCAGGACTTACAAGCTGTGAACAAGGCTGTGATCCCCAGAGCCCCCGTGGTTCCCAACCCCCACACTATTTTGTCCCAAATACCATCTGATGCTATGTGGTTTACTGTTGCTGACCTGACTAATGCATTCTTCTCTGTTCCAGTTCACCCAGATAGCCAGTTCTGGTTTGCTTTTGAGTTCCAGGGAAAGACTTACACATTCACTCGGTTGTGTCAAGGCTACTGTGAGTCCCCCACGATTTTGAATGCTGCCTTAAGAGATTCCCTGTCAGACTTGATCCTCTCCCAAGGCACAGTGTTACTTCAATATGTCGATGATCTGCTACTGTGTGCACCCACACAAGAGCAGTGTCTGGCAGATTCTCTCACTTTACTGACACATTTGCATCACAAGGGCCACAAAGCTAGTAAGTCAAAACAGCAGTTTTGTAAAGAGCAAGTCACATTCTTGGGGCATGTGATTTCTTACAACTCTCACCAGATTTCCTCCAAGAGGGTGGAAGCTGTGATGACCATTCCAAAACCCCACACCAAAAAACAGATGATGTCATTCCTAGGAACCACATCATACTGCCGCAATTTCATTCCACACTACTCCTCTGTGGAGGCTCCACTTACTGCACTCATTCATGGTGCAAGTCTGTCAGCCAATGATCGCATTTCTTGGACACCAGAGGCTGAAGCTGCCTTCTCTTCCTTGAAACAGCTGCTGCAAACAGCGCCCGTTTTAGCGCTTCCAGACCCATCCAAACCATACACACAAATGGTGGATGAAAAGAATGGTTTCATGTCTTCTGTTCTTTTACAGCAGCATGGTGATTCACTTCGCCCGGTGGGTTATTACTCTTCCAAGCTTGACCCAGTAGCTGCAGGACTGCCTGGATGCCTACGAGCAGTAGCTGCGTGTGAGAAGGCCGTGCTCGCCTCACGTGACATTGTAGGGTACTCTCCTCTGACAGTGCAGGTACCCCATGCAGTTTCTCTCATTTTGCTGGAGCAGAAAACTTCACACCTTTCTGCAGCTCGCTGGCTCAGGTACTCTTCCATACTGCTTGACATGCCCAACATCACAGTGAAACGATGCACAACACTTAACCCAGCCACTCTTCTCCCCACGCGAGAGGATGGTGAACCACACAGCTGCACTGCTGTATTGGGTGAAACTTGTACACCTCGGATTGACTTGTTAGATGTTCCCATCGAGAACTCTGACATAGTGTTATATGTAGATGGCTCTTCCTCACGTGATTCATGTGGAACTAACCGGGTGGGTTTTGCTGTGTGTTCTGATCATGCCACTCTCGTTTGAGGCTCATTGCCCAGACACTTCTCAGCACAGACTGCAGAACTTGTGGCGCTCACAGAAGCCTGTAAACTTACGGAGAGTCAGTCGACCACCATCTACACTGACTCTCGCTACGCGTTCGGTGTGGTGCATGATTTTGGCGCCTTGTGGAGGCACAGAAAGTTCCTGAAATCTGATGGGAAGCCCATCCTCAATGCTAACCAGTTAGCAGCGCTTCTGGATGCCATCCTCCTGCCTGCTCGCATTGCTGTAGTGAAGTGTGCAGCACACACAGGTAAAACTGATTCTGTCTCCCAAGGAAATGCAGCCGCCGATGCAGCAGCCAAAGCAGCAGCCGAAGGAGGCCTACCCTTCCAACTTGTCTTGGCACCACTGTCCACAACTAACTAACTAACTAAAAGCCCTCCTCTCAGAAATCATTCCCAGGTGGGGTATTCCGGGGAAAATCATAAGTGATAATGGTACTCACTTTGTGAACCAGGCATTGAAGGAGATCAGCAAGCAACTAGGTTTCAAATTGCAAACACACTGTGCATATCACCCACAATCTGGAGGTGCTGTAGAGAGAATGAACGGCTCCTTAAAATCCAAGCTGGTAAAGTGCTGTGAAGAAACTGGCCTCACATGGCCAAAAGCACTTCCCCTTGTGCTGATGTATGTGCGCACGCGAACCAGACCTCCAGTACACCTCAGCCCTTATGAGGTGTTGTATGGATGAGCCGCCAGAGTGGGGGCAGAACCCCCCAAATGGACTGGCATGTCAACAGAAGTTGTGCAACAGCGAAATGATTGTGTACTGTCAAAATCTCTCCAGGACTCTCTCGCAGGTACACCGAGCAGTAAAAGCAGCCCTGCGCAGGCCAGCAGAAGGACCCCTGCACCCGTTCAAACCAGGGAACTGGGTGCTAGTGAAGGATTTCAGGAGGAGACACTGGAAGGCGAAGCGGTGGCTGGGCCCATTCCAAGTCCTACTGATCACACAAACAGCGGTGAAGGTTGGAGAACGAGTTACTTGGTTCCACGCCAGCCACTGTAAGCTGTTTGGAGGAGAACCACCCAGAACGAAGGAGCGACTAGAAAAGACAAACGGGGCAGAATAATCCCCGCACCTCATTCAGGCAGTAGGCAGTCTACCTTCTACCTGCAACAATGCAACAAGCCAGGAAGCAGCTCATCACTGGGGTAGCTCTGATGCCTTTTAGTGGGCTGATGATCGCCCTCTGGTGGAGCCTCTAGAGAGATCAGCAGCTGAACACCATGCCAACATCCAAGGAGGTTCGTGCAACAGAAGGAGCAACCCACGAGCCACGGTGGGTCCTCTGTGCTGCACTTTCATTCCAAACCAACACAGCCTCAGATGACACTGTAACCAGAGCCTTGGAAGGTTTGTGAAAACTGTCATCCAAAACGACAGAGGACTCCGGCATCAATAACCCCTTAGACGGGTGGTTAAACAGACAGTTTGGGAAGTATAAGGCCATAGTGATGTCGTTGCTAATGTCCATAGCCACTTTTATTGCCATTCTCACATTGGTGTCTGATCCCATGCCTCCGAACCCTATTGAGTAGATTAATCACAGTGGCACTGACAAAAGAAAGCGAATCTCCCAAATTGCAGCTTCCCCTATTGCAGGCTGAAGATTACATTGATGATAGCAAAAGCGAGGATGATTGTGATGAGTGAAATTATTTTCCTGACACTGTAAGAATGATGCATATTGTGAAACCTTTTGAGTGTGCAATAATGCTGATGTAATTAACAGAATGTTAGGAAGAGAAATCCTTGGTACTAATGATTGAGATGCAATCAAGAGGGTGGGAACTGTTGTGGGATTTCTCTTTAGTGTATTGTCCTTTAATGTATTGAAATGCTTTCATGTTACTTAGTTTAGTATGTCTGGTTCACACCTCATTCACGCTGGGAAACAGACGGTGAGAAACTGGTGAATGTCTCCCAGGATGCGGAAGCTCACACAGGAAGGCTTGACCCCAAAGTGGGGGAGATTCACACAGGTGATGGAGAGTCTGTCTGTTTAGAGCCAAGGTGTGAACTGCAACTGTAAAAGCCTTTTGTTCTGTGACTGTGTATAAAAAGGACCTGAACTGTTCATTGTTAGGGACGACTTTCATTGCCCCCTGACTGACGTCCCTCCTCATGCATGAGATAGCTGAAATAAAGGTGTTGTTACAACTCATCCCGTCTGCAGGCTTTGATAATTAAAATTTTCACAACAGGTGAATCTGGCATCGATATTTGACATCAATATAGATAGGCTGGTCTGGCATTGATATTTAACATCAATGATGAGAGGCTGGTCTGGCATTGATATGTGACATCACAATAGAGACGTTCGTTTGACATTGATATGTGACATCACAAAATAGAGGTGAATCTGGCATTGATATTTAACATCAATGTAGAGAAGTGAATCTGGCATTGATATGTGACATCACCATAGAGAGGTTAATCTGGCATTGATATGTGACATCACAATAGAGAGGTTCGTTTGACATTGATATGTGACATATCAATAGAGAGGTGAATCTGGCATTGATATTTAACATCAATGTAGAGAAGTGAATCTGGCATTGATATATGAATTCACAATAGAGAGGTGAATCTGGCATTGATATTTAACATCACAGTAGAGAGGTTTGTCTGACAATGATATGTGACATCACAATAGAGAGGTGAATCTGGCATCGATATTTGACATCAATGTAGATAGGCTGGTCTGGCATTGATATTTAACATCACAGTAGAGAGGCTGGTCTGGCATTAATATGTGACATCACAATAGAGAGGTGAATCTGGCATTGATATTTAACATCAATGTAGAGAGGCTGGTCTGGCATCGATATGTGACATCACATTATAGAGGTGAATCTGGCATTAATATTTAACATCAATGTAGAGAGGCTGGTCTGGCATTGATATATGACAACACAATATAGAGGTGAATCTGGCATCGATATATGACATCACAATATAGAGGTGAATATGGCATTGATATTTAACATCACAGTAGAGAGGTTGGTCTGGCATTGATATGTGACATCACAATACAGAGGTGAATCTGGCATCGATATTCAAGATCAATGTAGAGAGGCTTGTATGGCATTGATATGTGACATCACAATAGAGAGGTTCGTTTGACATTGATATGTGACATCACAATAGAGTGATGAATCTGGCATCGATATTCAACATCAATGTAGAGAGGCTGGTCTGGCATTGATATATGACATCACAGTAGAGAGGCTGGTCTGGCATTAATATGTGACATCACAATAGAGAGGTGAATCTGGTATTGATATTTAACATCAATGTAGAGAGGAAGGTCTGGTATTGATATGTGACATCACAATATAGAGGTGAATCTAGCATTGATATTTAACATCACAGTAGAGAGGTTCGTCTTACATTGATATGTTACATCACATTATAGAGGTGAATCTGGCATTGATATTTAACATCAATGTAGAGAGGCTGGTCTGGCATTGATATATGACATCACAATATAGAGGTGAATCTGGCATCGATATATGACATCACAATATAGAGGTGAATATGGCATTGATATTTAACATCACAGTAGAGAGGTTCGTCTGACATTGATATGTGACATCACAATAGAGAGGTGAATCTGTCATCGATATTCAACATCAATGTAGAGAGGCTTGTCTGGCATTGATATGTGACATCAAAATAGAGAGGTTCGTTTGACATTGATATGTGACATCACATTAGAGAGGTGAATCTGTCATCGATATTCAACATCAATGTAGAGAGGCTGGTCTGGCATTGATATATGACATCACAATATAGATGTGAATCTGGCATTGATATTTAACATCACAGTAGAGAGGCTGGTCTGGCATTGATATGTGACATCACAATAGAGACATTCGATTGACACTAATATGTGACATCACAATAGAGATGTTCGTTTGACACTGATATGTGACATCACAATAGATACGTTAGTCTGACATTGATATGTGACATCACAATATAGAGGTGAATCTAGCATTGATATTTAACATCACAGTAGAGAGGTTCGTCTGACATTGATATGTGAGATCACAATAGAGAGGTGAATCTGGCATCGATATTCAACATCAATGTAGAGAGGCTGGTCTGGCATTGATATATGACATCAGAATATAGAGGTTAAACTGGCATTGATATGAGACATCTCCATAGAGAGGTTAATCTGGCATTGATATGTAACATCACAATAGAGAGGTTCGGTTGACATTGATATGTGACATCACAATAGAGAGGTGAATCTGGCTTTGATATTTAACATCAATGTAGATAGGCTGGTCTGGCATTGATATGTGACATCACAATACAGAGTTGAATCTGGCATTGATATTTAACATCAATGTAGAGAGGCTGGTCTGGCATTGATATATGACATCACAGTAGATATGTTCGTTTGACATTGATATGTGACATCACAGTAGAGAGGTGAATCTGGCATTGATATGTGACATCGCAGTAGATAGGTTCGTCTGACATTGATATGTGACATCACAGTAGAGAGGTGAATCTGGCATTGATATGTGACATCACAATAGAGAGGTGAATCAGGCATTGATATTTAACATCAATGTAGAGAGACTGGTCTGGCATTGATATGTGACATCACAATAGAGAGGTGAATCTGGCATCGATATATGACATCACAATATAGAGGTGAATATGGCATTGATATTTAACATCACAGTAGAGAGGTTCGTCTGTCATTGATATGTGACATCACAATACAGAGGTGAATCTGGCATCGATATTCAAGATCAATGTAGAGAGGCTTGTCTGGCATTGATATGTGACATCACAATAGAGAGGTTCGTTTGACATTGATATGTGACATCACAATAGAGTGGTGAATCTGGCATCGATATTCAACATCAATGTAGAGAGGCTGGTCTGGCATTGATATATGACATCACAATATAGAGTTGAATCTGGCATTGATATTTAACATCACAGTAGAGAGGTTGGTCTGGCATTGATATGTGACATCACAATAGAGACATTCGATTGACACTGATATGTGACATCACAATAGAGACGTTCGTTTGACACTGATATGTGACATCACAATAGCGAGTTGAATCTGGCATTGATATTTAACGTCAATGATGAGAGGTTCGTTGGACACTGATATGTGACATATCAATAGAGAGGTGAATCTGGCATCGATATTCAACATCAATGTAGAGAGGCTGGTCTGGCATTGATATATGAATTCACAATAGAGACATTCGATTGACACTAATATGTGACATCACAATAGAGATGTTCGTTTGACACTGATATGTGACATCACAATAGATACGTTAGTCTGACATTGATATGTGACATCACAATATAGAGGTGAATCTAGCATTGATATTTAACATCACAGTAGAGAGGTTCGTCTGACATTGATATGTGAGATCACAATAGAGAGGTGAATCTGGCATCGATATTCAACATCAATGTAGAGAGGCTGGTCTGGCATTGATATATGACATCAGAATATAGAGGTTAAACTGGCATTGATATGAGACATCTCCATAGAGAGGTTAATCTGGCATTGATATGTGACATCACAATAGAGAGGTTCGGTTGACATTGATATGTGACATCACAATAGAGAGGTGAATCTGGCATTGATATTTAACATCAATGTAGATAGGCTGGTATGGCATTGATATGTGACATCACAATACAGAGTTGAATCTGGCATTGATATTTAACATCAATGTAGAGAGGCTGGTCTGGCATTGATATATGACATCACAGTAGATATGTTCGTTTGACATTGATATGTGACATCACAGTAGAGAGGTGAATCTGGCATTGATATGTGACATCACAATAGAGACATTCGATTGACACTGATATGTGACATCACAATAGAGACTTTCGTTTGACACTGATATGTGACATCACAATAGCGAGTTGAATCTGGCATTGATATTTAACGTCAATGATGAGAGGTTCGTTGGACACTGATATGTGACATATCAATAGAGAGGTGAATCTGGCATCGATATTCAACATCAATGTAGAGAGGCTGGTCTGGCATTGATATATGAATTCACAATAGAGAGGTGAATCTGGCATGGACTTTTAACATCACAGTAGAGAGGTTCGTCTGACATTGATATGTGACATCACAGTAGAGAGGTGAATCTGGCATCGATATTTGACATCAATTTCGATAGGATGGTCTGGCATTGATATTTAACATCACAGTAGAGAGGCTGGTCTGGCATTAATATGTGACATCACAATAGAGAGGTGAATCTGGTATTGATATTTAACATCAATGTAGAGAGGCTGGTCTGGTATTGATATGTGACATCACAATATAGAGGTGAATCTAGCATTGATATTTAACATCACAGTAGAGAGGCTGGTCTGGCATTGATATATGACATCACAATATAGAGGTGAATCTGGCATTGATATTTAACATCAATGTAGAGAGGCTGGTCTGGCATTGATATATGACATCACAATATAGAGGTGAATCTGGCATCGATATATGACATCACAATATAGAGGTGAATATGGCATTGATATTTAACATCACAGTAGAGAGGTTCGTCTGACACTGATATGTGACATCACAATAGAGAGGTGAATCTGTCATCGATATTCAACATCAATGTAGAGAGGCTTGTCTGGCATTGATATGTGACATCAAAATAGAGAGGTTCGTTTGACATTGATATGTGACATCACATTAGAGAGGTGAATCTGGCATCGATATTCAACATCAATGTAGAGAGGCTGGTCTGGCATTGATATATGACATCACAATATAGAGGTGAATCTGGCATTGATATTTAACATCACAGTAGAGAGGCTGGTCTGGCATTGATATGTGACATCACAATAGAGACATTCGATTGACACTAATATGTGACATCACAATAGAGATGTTCGTTTGACACTGATATGTGACATCACAATAGATACGTTAGTCTGACATTGATATGTGACATCACAATATAGAGGTGAATCTAGCATTGATATTTAACATCACAGTAGAGAGGTTCGTCTGACATTGATATGTGAGATCACAATAGAGAGGTGAATCTGGCATCGATATTCAACATCAATGTAGAGAGGCTGGTCTGGCATTGATATATGACATCAGAATATAGAGGTTAAACTGGCATTGATATGAGACATCTCCATAGAGAGGTTAATCTGGCATTGATATGTGACATCACAATAGAGAGGTTCGGTTGACATTGATATGTGACATCACAATAGAGAGGTGAATCTGGCATTGATATTTAACATCAATGTAGAGAGGCTGGTCTGGCATTGATATATGACATCACAGTAGATATGTTCGTTTGACATTGATATGTGACATCACAGTAGAGAGGTGAATCTGGCATTGATATGTGACATCGCAGTAGATAGGTTCGTCTGACATTGATATGTGACATCACAGTAGAGAGGTGAATCTGGCATTGATATGTGACATCACAATAGAGAGGTGAATCAGGCATTGATATTTAACATCAATGTAGAGAGGCTGGTCTGGCATTGATATATGAATTCACAATAGAGAGGTGAATCTGGCATGGACTTTTAACATCACAGTAGAGAGGTTCGTCTGACATTGATATGTGACATCACAATAGAGAGGTGAATCTGGCATCGATATTTGACATCAAAATCGATAGGCTGGTCTGGCATTGATATTTAACCTCTATGTAGAGAGGCCGGTCTGGCATTGATATGTGACATCACAATAGAGAGGTGAATCTGGCATCGATATATGACATCACAATATAGAGGTGAATATGGCATTGATATTTAACATCACAGTAGAGAGGTTTGTCTGTCATTGATATGTGACATCACAATACAGAGGTGAATCTGGCGTCGATATTCAACATCAATGTAGAGAGGCTGGTCTGGCATTGATATATGACATCACAATATAGAGGTGAATCTGGCATTGATATTTAACATCACACTAGAGAGGTTGGTCTGGCATTGATATGTGACATCACAATAGAGACATTCGATTGACACTGATATGTGACATCACAATAGAGACGTTCGTTTGACACTGATATGTGACATCACAATAGCGAGTTGAATCTGGCATTGATATTTAACGTCAATGATGAGAGGTTCGTTGGACACTGATATGTGACATATCAATAGAGAGGTGAATCTGGCATCGATATTCAACATCAATGTAGAGAGGCTGGTCTGGCATTGATATATGAATTCACAATAGAGAGGTGAATCTGGCATGGACTTTTAACATCACAGTAGAGAGGTTCGTCTGACATTGATATGTGACATCACAATAGAGAGGTGAATCTGGCATCGATATTTGACATCAAAATCGATAGGCTGGTCTGGCATTGATATTTAACCTCTATGTAGAGAGGCTGGTCTGGCATTAATATGTGACATCACAATAGAGAGGTGAATCTGGTATTGATATTTAACATCAATGTAGAGAGACAGGTCTGGTATTGATATGTTACATCACATTATAGAGGTGAATCTGGCATTGATATTTAACATCAATGTAGAGAGGCTGGTCTGGCATTGATATATGACATCACAATATAGAGGTGAATCTGGCATCGATATATGACATCACAATATAGAGGTGAATATGGCATTGATATTTAACATCACAGTAGAGAGGTTCGTCTGACATTGATATGTGACATCACAATAGAGAGGTGAATCTGTCATCGATATTCAACATCAATGTAGAGAGGCTTGTCTGGCATTGATATGTGACATCAAAATAGAGAGGTTCGTTTGACATTGATATGTGACATCACATTAGAGAGGTGAATCTGGCATCGATATTCAACATCAATGTAGAGAGGCTGGTCTGGCATTGATATATGACATCACAATAGAGACATTCGATTGACACTAATATGTGACATCACAATAGAGATGTTCGTTTGACACTGATATGTGACATCACAATAGATACGTTAGTCTGACATTGATATGTGACATCACAATATAGAGGTGAATCTAGCATTGATATTTAACATCACAGTAGAGAGGTTCGTCTGACATTGATTTGTGAGATCACAATAGAGAGGTGAATCTGGCATCGATATTCAACATCAATGTAGAGAGGCTGGTCTGGCATTGATATATGACATCAGAATATAGAGGTTAAACTGGCATTGATATGAGACATCTCCATAGAGAGGTTAATCTGGCATTGATATGTGACATCACAATAGAGAGGTTCGGTTGACATTGATATGTGACATCACAATAGAGAGGTGAATCTGGCATTGATATTTAACATCAATGTAGATAGGCTGGTCTGGCATTGATATGTGACATCACAATACAGAGTTGAATCTGGCATTGATATTTAACATCAATGTAGAGAGGCTGGTCTGGCATTGATATATGACATCACAGTAGAGAGGTGAATCTGGCATTGATATGTGACATCGCAGTAGATAGGTTCGTCTGACATTGATATGTGACATCACAGTAGAGAGGTGAATCTGGCATTGATATGTGACATCGCAGTAGATAGGTTCGTCTGACATTGATATGTGACATCACAGTAGAGAGGTGAATCTGGCATTGATATGTGACATCACAATAGAGAGGTGAATCAGGCATTGATATTTAACATCAATGTAGAGAGACTGGTCTGGCATTGATATGTGACATCACAATAGAGAGGTGAATCAGGCATTGATATTTAACATCTCCATAGATAGGTTCGTCTGACATTGATATGTGACATCACAATAGAGAGGTGAATCTGGCATCGACATTCAACATCAATGTAGAGAGGCTGGTCTTGCATTGATATGTGTTATCACAATACAGAGGTGAATCTGGCATTGATATGTGACATCAATGTAGATATGCTGGTCTGGCATTGATATTTAACATCACAGTAGAGAGGCTGGTCTGGCATTAATATGTGACATCACAATAGAGAGGTGAATCTGGCATTGATATTTAACATCAATGTAGAGAGGCTGGTCTGGTATTGATATGTGACATCACAATATAGAGTTGAATCTAGCATTGATATTTAACATCACAGAAGAGAGGTTCGTCTTACATTGATATGTTACATCACAATATAGAGGTGAATCTGGCATCGATATATGACATCACAATATAGATGTGAATATGGCATTGATATTTAACATCACAGTAGAGAGGTTCGTCTGACATTGATATGTGACATCACAATAGAGAGGAGAATCTGTCATCGATATTCAAGATCAATGTAGAGAGGCTTGTCTGGCATTGATATGTGACATCACAATAGAGAGGTTCGTTTGACATTGATATGTGACATCACAATAGAGAGGTGAATCTGGCATCGATATTCAACATCAATGTAGAGAGACTGGTCTGGCATTGATATATGACATCACAATATAGAGGTGAATCTGGCATTGATATTTAACATCACAGTAGAGAGGCTGGTCTGGCATTGATATGTGACATAACAATAGAGACATTCGATTGACACTAATATGTGACATCACAATAGAGACGTTCGTTTGACACTGATATGTGACATCACAATAGATACATTAGTCTGACATTGATATGTGACATCACAATAGAGAGGTGAATCTGGCATCGATATTTGACATCAATGTAGAGAGGCTGGTCTGGCATTGATATGTGACATCACAATATAGAGGTGAATCTAGCATTGATATTTAACATCACAGTAGAGAGGTTCGTCTGACATTGATATTTGAGATCACAATAGAGAGGTGAATCTGGCATCGATATTTGACATCAAAATCGATAGGCTGGTCTGGCATTGATATTTAACCTCTATGTAGAGAGGCCGGTCTGGCATTGATATGTGACATCACAATAGAGAGGTGAATCTGGCATCGATATATGACATCACAATATAGAGGTGAATATGGCATTGATATTTAACATCACAGTAGAGAGGTTTGTCTGTCATTGATATGTGACATCACAATACAGAGGTGAATCTGGCGTCGATATTCAACATCAATGTAGAGAGGCTGGTCTGGCATTGATATATGACATCACAATATAGAGGTGAATCTGGCATTGATATTTAACATCACACTAGAGAGGTTGGTCTGGCATTGATATGTGACATCACAATAGAGACATTCGATTGACACTGATATGTGACATCACAATAGAGACGTTCGTTTGACACTGATATGTGACATCACAATAGCGAGTTGAATCTGGCATTGATATTTAACGTCAATGATGAGAGGTTCGTTGGACACTGATATGTGACATATCAATAGAGAGGTGAATCTGGCATCGATATTCAACATCAATGTAGAGAGGCTGGTCTGGCATTGATATATGAATTCACAATAGAGAGGTGAATCTGGCATGGACTTTTAACATCACAGTAGAGAGGTTCGTCTGACATTGATATGTGACATCACAATAGAGAGGTGAATCTGGCATCGATATTTGACATCAAAATCGATAGGCTGGTCTGGCATTGATATTTAACCTCTATGTAGAGAGGCTGGTCTGGCATTAATATGTGACATCACAATAGAGAGGTGAATCTGGTATTGATATTTAACATCAATGTAGAGAGACAGGTCTGGTATTGATATGTTACATCACATTATAGAGGTGAATCTGGCATTGATATTTAACATCAATGTAGAGAGGCTGGTCTGGCATTGATATATGACATCACAATATAGAGGTGAATCTGGCATCGATATATGACATCACAATATAGAGGTGAATATGGCATTGATATTTAACATCACAGTAGAGAGGTTCGTCTGACATTGATATGTGACATCACAATAGAGAGGTGAATCTGTCATCGATATTCAACATCAATGTAGAGAGGCTTGTCTGGCATTGATATGTGACATCAAAATAGAGAGGTTCGTTTGACATTGATATGTGACATCACATTAGAGAGGTGAATCTGGCATCGATATTCAACATCAATGTAGAGAGGCTGGTCTGGCATTGATATATGACATCACAATAGAGACATTCGATTGACACTAATATGTGACATCACAATAGAGATGTTCGTTTGACACTGATATGTGACATCACAATAGATACGTTAGTCTGACATTGATATGTGACATCACAATATAGAGGTGAATCTAGCATTGATATTTAACATCACAGTAGAGAGGTTCGTCTGACATTGATTTGTGAGATCACAATAGAGAGGTGAATCTGGCATCGATATTCAACATCAATGTAGAGAGGCTGGTCTGGCATTGATATATGACATCAGAATATAGAGGTTAAACTGGCATTGATATGAGACATCTCCATAGAGAGGTTAATCTGGCATTGATATGTGACATCACAATAGAGAGGTTCGGTTGACATTGATATGTGACATCACAATAGAGAGGTGAATCTGGCATTGATATTTAACATCAATGTAGATAGGCTGGTCTGGCATTGATATGTGACATCACAATACAGAGTTGAATCTGGCATTGATATTTAACATCAATGTAGAGAGGCTGGTCTGGCATTGATATATGACATCACAGTAGAGAGGTGAATCTGGCATTGATATGTGACATCGCAGTAGATAGGTTCGTCTGACATTGATATGTGACATCACAGTAGAGAGGTGAATCTGGCATTGATATGTGACATCGCAGTAGATAGGTTCGTCTGACATTGATATGTGACATCACAGTAGAGAGGTGAATCTGGCATTGATATGTGACATCACAATAGAGAGGTGAATCAGGCATTGATATTTAACATCAATGTAGAGAGACTGGTCTGGCATTGATATGTGACATCACAATAGAGAGGTGAATCAGGCATTGATATTTAACATCTCCATAGATAGGTTCGTCTGACATTGATATGTGACATCACAATAGAGAGGTGAATCTGGCATCGACATTCAACATCAATGTAGAGAGGCTGGTCTTGCATTGATATGTGTTATCACAATACAGAGGTGAATCTGGCATTGATATGTGACATCAATGTAGATATGCTGGTCTGGCATTGATATTTAACATCACAGTAGAGAGGCTGGTCTGGCATTAATATGTGACATCACAATAGAGAGGTGAATCTGGCATTGATATTTAACATCAATGTAGAGAGGCTGGTCTGGTATTGATATGTGACATCACAATATAGAGTTGAATCTAGCATTGATATTTAACATCACAGAAGAGAGGTTCGTCTTACATTGATATGTTACATCACAATATAGAGGTGAATCTGGCATCGATATATGACATCACAATATAGATGTGAATATGGCATTGATATTTAACATCACAGTAGAGAGGTTCGTCTGACATTGATATGTGACATCACAATAGAGAGGAGAATCTGTCATCGATATTCAAGATCAATGTAGAGAGGCTTGTCTGGCATTGATATGTGACATCACAATAGAGAGGTTCGTTTGACATTGATATGTGACATCACAATAGAGAGGTGAATCTGGCATCGATATTCAACATCAATGTAGAGAGACTGGTCTGGCATTGATATATGACATCACAATATAGAGGTGAATCTGGCATTGATATTTAACATCACAGTAGAGAGGCTGGTCTGGCATTGATATGTGACATAACAATAGAGACATTCGATTGACACTAATATGTGACATCACAATAGAGACGTTCGTTTGACACTGATATGTGACATCACAATAGATACATTAGTCTGACATTGATATGTGACATCACAATAGAGAGGTGAATCTGGCATCGATATTTGACATCAATGTAGAGAGGCTGGTCTGGCATTGATATGTGACATCACAATATAGAGGTGAATCTAGCATTGATATTTAACATCACAGTAGAGAGGTTCGTCTGACATTGATATTTGAGATCACAATAGAGAGGTGAATCTGGCATCGATATTCAACATCAATGTAGAGAGGCTGGTCTGGCATTGATATATGACATCAGAATATAGAGGTTAAACTGGCATTGATATGAGACATCACAATAGAGAGGTGAATCTGGCATTGATATGTGAGATCACAATAGAGAGGTACGGTTGACATTGATATGTGACATCACAATAGAGAGGTGAATCTGGCATTGATATTTAACATCAATGTAGATAGGCTGGTCTGGCATTGATATGTGTTATCACAATACAGAGGTGAATCTAGCATTGATATTTAACATCACAGTAGAGAGGTTCGTCTTACATTGATATGTGACATCACATTATAGAGGTGAATCTGGCATTGACATTTAACATCAATGTTGAGAGGCTGGTCTGGCATTGATATATGACATCACAATATAGAGGTGAATCTAGCATTGATATTTAAAATCACAGTAGAGAGGTTCGTTTGACATTGATATGTGACATCACAGTAGAGAGGTGAATCTGGCATTGATATGTGACATCACAGTAGATATGTTCGTTTGACATTGATATGTGACATCACAGTAGAGAGGTGAATCTGGCATTCATATGTGACATCACAGTAGATATGTTCGTTTGACATTGATATGTGACATCACAGTAGAGAGGTGAATCGGGCATTGATATTTCACATCACAGTAGATAGGTTCGTCTGACATTGATATGTGACATCACAGTAGAGAGGTGAATCTGGCATTGATATGTGACATCACAGTAGATATGTTCGTTTGACATTGATATGTGACATCACAGTAGAGAGGTGAATCTGGCATTCATATGTGACATCACAATAGAGAGGTGAATCTGGCATCGACATTCAACATCAATGTAGAGAGGCTGGTCTGGCATTGATATGTGTTATCACAATACAGAGGTGAATCTGGCATTGATATGTGACATCGAAACAGAGAGGCGAATCTGTCATTGAAATTTAACATCAATGTAGAGAAGCGAGTCTGGTATTGATATGTGACATCACAATAGAGAGGTGAATCTGGCATTGATATGTGACATCACGGTAGAGAGGTTCATTTGACATTGATATGTGACATCACAGTAGAGAGATGAATCTGGCATTGATATTTAACATCAATGTAGAGACGCTGGTCTGGCATTGATATGTGACATCACAATAAAGAGGTGAATCTGGCATTGATATGTGACATCAAAGTAGAGTGGTTCGTCTGACATTGATATGTGACAACACAATAGAGAGATGAATCTGGCATTGATATTTAACATATACAAGTAGAGAGGAGAATCTGGCATTGATATGTGACATCAAAATAGAGTGGTTCGTCTGACATTGATATGTGACAAAACAATAGAGAGGTGAATCTGGCATTGATAGTTAACATCACAGTAGAGTGGTTCGTCTGACATTGATATGTGACATCACAATAGAGAGGTGAATCTGGCATTGATATTTAACCTCACAGTAGAGCGGTTAGTCTGACATTGATATGTGACATCACAATAGAGAGATGAATCTGGCATTGATATTTAACATATACAAGTAGAGAGGAGAATCTGGCATTGATATGTGACATCAAAATAGAGTGGTTCGTCTGACATTGATATGTGACAACACAATAGAGAGGTGAATCTGGCATTGATAGTTAACATCACAGTAGAGTGGTTCGTCTGACATTGATATTTGACATCACAGCAGAGAAGCGAGTCTGGTATTGATATGTGACATCACAGTAGATATGTTCGTTTGACATTGATATGTGACATCACGGTAGAGAGGTGAATCTGGCATTGATATTTAACATCAATGTAGAGAGGCTGGTCTGGTATTGATATGTGACATCACAATATAGAGGTGAATCTAGCATTGATATTTAACATCACAGTAGAGAGGCTGGTCTGGCATTAATATGTGACATCACAATAGAGAGGTGAATCTGGCATTGATATTTAACATCAATGTAGAGAGGCTGGCCTGGTATTGATATGTGACATCACAATATAGAGGTGAATCTAGCATTGATATTTAACATCACAGTAGAGAGGTTCGTCTTACATTGATATGTTACATCACAATATAGAGGTGAATCTGGCATCGATATATGACAGCACAATATAGAGGTGAATATGGCATTGATATTTAACATCTCAGTAGAGAGGTTCGTCTGGCATTGATATGTGACATCACAATAGAGACGTTTGTTTGACATTGATATGTGACATCACAATAGAGAGGTGAATCTGGCATTGATATGTGACATCACAATACAGAGGTGAATCTGGCATTGATATTTAACATCAATGTAGAGAGGTTCGGCTGACATTGATATGTGACATAACAATAGAGAGGTGAATCTGGCATCGATATTCAACATCACAGTAGAGAGGCTGGTCTGGCATTAATATGTGACATCACAATAGAGAGGTGAATCTGGTATTGATATTTAACATCAATGTAGAGAGGCTGGTCTGGCATTGATATGTGACATCACAATAGAGAGGTTCGTCTGGCATTGATATGTGACTTCACAATAGAGACGGTCGTTTGGCATTGATATGTGACATCACAATATAGAGGTGAATCTGGCATTGATATTTAACTTCAATGTAGAGAGGTTCGGCTGACATTGATATGTGACATAACAATAGAGAGGTGAATCTGGCATCGATATTCAACATCACAGTAGAGAGGCTGGTCTGGCATTAATATGTGACATCACAATAGAGAGGTGAATCTGGTATTGATATTTAACATCAATGTAGAGAGGCTGGTCTGGCATTGATATATGACATCAGAATATAGAGGTTAAACTGGCATTGATATGAGACATCTCCATAGAGAGGTTAATCTGGCATTGATATGTGACATCACAACAGAGAGGTTCGGTTGACATTGATATGTGACATCACAATAGAGAGGTGAATCTGGCATTGATATTTAACATCAATGTAGAGAGGCTGGTCTGGTATTGATATGTGACATCACAATATAGAGGTGAATCTAGCATTGATATTTAACATCACAGTAGAGAGGCTGGTCTGGCATTAATATGTGACATCACAATAGAGAGGTGAATCTGGCATTGATATTTAACATCAATGTAGAGAGGCTGGTCTGGTATTGATATGTGACATCACAATATAGAGGTGAATCTAGCATTGATATTTAACATCACAGTAGAGAGGTTCGTCTTACATTGATATGTTACATCACAATATAGAGGTGAATCTGGCATCGATATATGACATCACAATATAGAGGTGAATATGGCATTGATATTTAACATCTCAGTAGAGAGGTTCGTCTGGCATTTATATGTGACATCACAATAGAGACGTTTGTTTGACATTGATATGTGACATCACAATAGAGAGGTGAATCTGGCATTGATATGTGACATCACAATACAGAGGTGAATCTGGCATTGATATTTAACATCAATGTAGAGAGACTGGTCTGACATTGATATGTGACATCACAATAGAGAGGTTCGTCTGGCATTGATATGTGACTTCACAATAGAGACGGTCGTTTGGCATTGATATGTGACATCACAATATAGAGGTGAATCTGGCATTGATATTTAACTTCAATGTAGAGAGGTTCGGCTGACATTGATATGTGACATAACAATAGAGAGGTGAATCTGGCGTCGATATTCAACATCACATTAGAGAGGCTGGTCTGGCATTAATATGTGACATCACAATAGAGAGGTGAATCTGGTATTGATATTTAACATCAATGTAGAGAGGCTGGTCTGGCATTGATATATGACATCAGAATATAGAGGTTAAACTGGCATTGATATGAGACATCTCCATAGAGAGGTTAATCTGGCATTGATATGTGACATCACAACAGAGAGGTTCGGTTGACATTGATATGTGACATCACAATAGAGAGGTGAATCTGGCATTGATATTTAACATCAATGTAGAGAGGCTGGTCTGGTATTGATATGTGACATCACAATATAGAGGTGAATCTAGCATTGATATTTAACATCACAATAGAGAGGTTCGTCTTACATTGATATGTTACATCACAATATAGAGGTGAATCTGGCATCGATATATGACATCACAATATAGAGGTGAATATGGCATTGATATTTAACATCTCAGTAGAGAGGTTCGTCTGGCATTGATATGTGACATCACAATAGAGACGTTTGTTTGACATTGATATGTGACATCACAATAGAGAGGTGAATCTGGCATTGATATGTGACATCACAATACAGAGGTGAATCTGGCATTGATATTTAACATCAATGTAGAGAGGCTGGTCTGGTATTGATATGTGACATCACAATATAGAGGTGAATCTAGCATTGATATTTAACATCACAGTAGAGAGGCTGGTCTGGCATTAATATGTGACATCACAATAGAGAGGTGAATCTGGCATTGATATTTAACATCAATGTAGAGAGGTTCGGCTGACATTGATATGTGACATAACAATAGAGAGGTGAATCTGGCATCGATATTCAACATCACAGTAGAGAGGCTGGTCTGGCATTAATATGTGACATCACAATAGAGAGGTGAATCTGGTATTGATATTTAACATCAATGTAGAGAGGCTGGTCTGGCATTGATATGTGACATCACAATAGAGAGGTTCGTCTGGCATTGATATGTGACTTCACAATAGAGACGGTCGTTTGGCATTGATATGTGACATCACAATATAGAGGTGAATCTGGCATTGATATTTAACTTCAATGTAGAGAGGTTCGGCTGACATTGATATGTGACATAACAATAGAGAGGTGAATCTGGCATCGATATTCAACATCACAGTAGAGAGGCTGGTCTGGCATTAATATGTGACATCACAATAGAGAGGTGAATCTGGTATTGATATTTAACATCAATGTAGAGAGGCTGGTCTGGCATTGATATATGACATCAGAATATAGAGGTTAAACTGGCATTGATATGAGACATCTCCATAGAGAGGTTAATCTGGCATTGATATGTGACATCACAACAGAGAGGTTCGGTTGACATTGATATGTGACATCACAATAGAGAGGTGAATCTGGCATTGATATTTAACATCAATGTAGAGAGGCTGGTCTGGTATTGATATGTGACATCACAATATAGAGGTGAATCTAGCATTGATATTTAACATCACAGTAGAGAGGCTGGTCTGGCATTAATATGTGACATCACAATAGAGAGGTGAATCTGGCATTGATATTTAACATCAATGTAGAGAGGCTGGTCTGGTATTGATATGTGACATCACAATATAGAGGTGAATCTAGCATTGATATTTAACATCACAGTAGAGAGGTTCGTCTTACATTGATATGTTACATCACAATATAGAGGTGAATCTGGCATCGATATATGACATCACAATATAGAGGTGAATATGGCATTGATATTTAACATCTCAGTAGAGAGGTTCGTCTGGCATTTATATGTGACATCACAATAGAGACGTTTGTTTGACATTGATATGTGACATCACAATAGAGAGGTGAATCTGGCATTGATATGTGACATCACAATACAGAGGTGAATCTGGCATTGATATTTAACATCAATGTAGAGAGACTGGTCTGACATTGATATGTGACATCACAATAGAGAGGTTCGTCTGGCATTGATATGTGACTTCACAATAGAGACGGTCGTTTGGCATTGATATGTGACATCACAATATAGAGGTGAATCTGGCATTGATATTTAACTTCAATGTAGAGAGGTTCGGCTGACATTGATATGTGACATAACAATAGAGAGGTGAATCTGGCGTCGATATTCAACATCACAGTAGAGAGGCTGGTCTGGCATTAATATGTGACATCACAATAGAGAGGTGAATCTGGTATTGATATTTAACATCAATGTAGAGAGGCTGGTCTGGCATTGATATATGACATCAGAATATAGAGGTTAAACTGGCATTGATATGAGACATCTCCACAGAGAGGTTAATCTGGCATTGATATGTGACATCACAACAGAGAGGTTCGGTTGACATTGATATGTGACATCACAATAGAGAGGTGAATCTGGCATTGATATTTAACATCAATGTAGAGAGGCTGGTCTGGTATTGATATGTGACATCACAATATAGAGGTGAATCTAGCATTGATATTTAACATCACAATAGAGAGGTTCGTCTTACATTGATATGTTACATCACAATATAGAGGTGAATCTGGCATCGATATATGACATCACAATATAGAGGTGAATATGGCATTGATATTTAACATCTCAGTAGAGAGGTTCGTCTGGCATTGATATGTGACATCACAATAGAGACGTTTGTTTGACATTGATATGTGACATCACAATAGAGAGGTGAATCTGGCTTTGATATGTGACATCACAATACAGAGGTGAATCTGGCATTGATATTTAACATCAATGTAGAGAGGCTGGTCTGGTATTGATATGTGACATCACAATATAGAGGTGAATCTAGCATTGATATTTAACATCACAGTAGAGAGGCTGGTCTGGCATTAATATGTGACATCACAATAGAGAGGTGAATCTGGCATTGATATTTAACATCAATGTAGAGAGGCTGGTCTGGTATTGATATGTGACATCACAATATAGAGGTGAATCTAGCATTGATATTTAACATCACAGTAGAGAGGCTGGTCTGGCATTAATATGTGACATCACAATAGAGAGGTGAATCTGGCATTGATATTTAACATCAATGTAGAGAGGCTGGTCTGGTATTGATATGTGACATCACAATATAGAGGTGAATCTAGCATTGATATTTAACATCACAGTAGAGAGGTTCGTCTTACATTGATATGTTACATCACAATATAGAGGTGAATCTGTCATCGATATATGACATCACAATATAGAGGTGAATATGGCATTGATATTTAACATCTCAGTAGAGAGGTTCGTCTGGCATTGATATGTGACATCACAATAGAGACGTTTGTTTGACATTGATATGTGACATCACAATAGAGAGGTGAATCTGGCATTGATATTTAACTTCAATGTAGAGAGACTGGTCTGGCATTGATATGTGACATAACAATAGAGAGGTGAATCTGGCATCGATATTCAACATCACAATAGAGAGGCTGGTCTGGCATTAATATGTGACATCACAATAGAGAGGTGAATCTGGTATTGATATTTAACATCAATGTAGCGAGGCTGGTCTGGCATTGATATATGACATCAGAATATAGAGTTTAAACTGGCATTGATATGAGACATCTCCATAGAGAGGATAATCTGGCATTGATATGTGACATCACAACAGAGAGGTTCGGTTGACATTGATATGTGACATCACAATAGAGAGGTGAATCTGGCATTGATATTTAACATCAATGTAGATAGGCTGGTCTGACATTGATATGTGACATCACAATAGAGAGGTGAATCTGGCATTGATATTTAACATCAATGTAGATAGGCTGGTCTGGCATTGATATGTGACATCACAATACAGAGGCGAATCTGGCATTGATATTTAACATCAATGTAGAGAGGCTGGTCTGGCATTGATATGTGACATCACAATATAGAGGTGAATCTGGCATCGATATATGACATCACAATATAGAGGTGAATATGGCATTGATATTTAACATCACAGTAGAGAGGTTCGTCAGACATTGATATGTGACATCACAATAGAGAGGTGAATCTGTCATCGATATTCAACATCAATGTAGAGAGGCTGGTCTGGCACTGATATATGACATCACAATATAGAGGTGAATCTGGCATCGATATATGACATCACAATATAGAGGTGAATATGGCATTGATATTTAACATCACAGTAGAGAGGTTCTTCAGAAATTGATATGTGACATCACAATAGAGAGGTGAATCTGGCATCGATATTCAACATCAATGTAGAGAGGCTTGTCTGGCATTGATATGAGACATCACAATAGAGAGGTTCGTTTCACATTGATATGTGACATCACAGTAGAGAGGTGAATCTGGCATTGATATTTAACATCACAGTAGATAGGTTCGTCTGACATTGATATGTGACATCACAATAGAGAGGTGAATCTGGCATTGATATGTGACATCACAGTAGATATGTTCGTTTGACATTGATATGTGACATCACAGTAGAGAGGTGAATCTGGCATTGATATGTGACATCACAGTAGATAGGTTCGTCTGACATTGATATGTGACATCACAGTAGAGAGGTGAATCTGGCATTGATATGTGACATCACAATAGAGAGGTGAATCAGGCATTGATATTTAACATCAATGTAGAGAGACTGTTCTGGCATTGATATGTGACATCACAATAGAGAGGTGAATCAGGCATTGATATTTAACATCACAGTAGATAGGTTCGTCTGACATTGATATGTGACATCACAATAGAGAGGTGAATCTGGCATCGACATTCAACATCAATGTAGAGAGGCTGGTCTGGCATTGATATGTGTTATCACAATACAGAGGTGAATCTGGCATTGATATGCGACATCAATGTAGATATGCTGGTCTGGCATTGATATTTAACATCACAGTAGAGAGGCTGGTCTGGCATTAATATGTGACATCACAATAGAGAGGTGAATCTGGCATTGATATTTAACATCAATGTAGAGAGGCTGGTCTGGTATTGATATGTGACATCACAATATAGAGTTGAATCTAGCATTGATATTTAACATCACAGTAGAGAGGTTCGTCTTACATTGATATGTTACATCACAATATAGAGGTGAATCTGGCATCGATATATGACATCACAATAGAGAGGTGAATATGGCATTGATATTTAACATCAATGTAGAGAGGCTGGTCTGGTATTGATATGTGACATCACAATATAGAGGTGAATCTAGCATTGATATTTAACATCACAGTAGAGAGACTGGTCTGGCATTAATATGTGACATCACAATAGAGAGGTGAATCTGGCATTGATATTTAACATCAATGTAGAGAGGCTGGTCTGGTATTAATATGTGACATCACAATATAGAGGTGAATCTAGCATTGATATTTAACATCACAGTAGAGAGGCTGGTCTGGCATTAATATGTGACATCACAATAGAGAGGTGAATCTGGCATTGATATTTAACATCAGTGTAGAGAGGCTGGTCTGGTATTGATATGTGACATCACAATATAGAGGTGAATCTGGCATCGATATATGACATCACAATATAGAGGTGAATATGGCATTGATATTTAACATCTCAGTAGAGAGGTTCGTCTGACATTGATATGTGACATCACAATAGAGAGGTTCGTTTGACATTGATATATGACATCACAATATAGAGGTGAATCTGGCATTGATATTTAACATCACAGTAGAGAGGCTGGTCTGGCATTGATATGTGACATCACAATAGAGACATTCGATTGACACTAATATGTGACATCACAATAGAGACGTTCGTTTGACACTGATATGTGACATCACAATAGATACATTAGTCTGACATTGATATGTGACATCACAATAGAGAGGTGAATCTGGCATTGATATTTAACGTCAATGACTGTCATGTCTCGGCTGTGTGCAGGCAGGCAGAGAGGAAGGACCCAAGATGCAGGACTCACGGAAGCGAAAGTGAATTCCGAACAAACAGCTTTATTGCAGGGGTTACCGAACAGAAAACTAACTATACTGAAAAACAACTAGACTGGCATGACGAACAGAACACACAGGGAGTGAGGGCAGAAGACGTTAACGACGCGACAGAGAACAAAGGAAACACAGGGCTTATATACACATGGCAGTAATCAAGGGATGAGAGACAGGAGGGGAACACACCTGGGAGAAATCAGAGCTGACGGGACAGGGGAAACGTAAACTGAACACACTCACATGAGACGGGGACCTTCAGAATAAAACAGGAAGCACACGACAGACAGAGACACAGACGCAGACTCATAAGCAAGCACAATAACATCACGGACAGACAGAGAAGACCAAACACAGGCCACCTAAACTAAACATGAGGGCAAGCTAACAAAACCCCAAACCAGAATACTCATCATGATCGGCAAAGGAACAGAACACAATTACAATCAAAGCACCAGAGGATAAAGAACAATCCATAATGCAGAAAATAAACTAAAACATAAGAAACTCAAAATGCTGGGTCGAACCGACCCAGGACCGTGACACCATAGACAGACGGAGGGAACACAGAAGTGGGGGCAGGCAGGCAAAGAACAGAAACCTAACAAATGGCAATTCACAACAGAATACATACTCGGAATGAACAAAAGCATAAGGAAACACAAAACACTGAGTCGTCAGACTCAGGACCATGACAATGACGAGAGATTCGTCTGACATTGATATGTGACATCACAATAGAGAGGTGAATCTGGCATTGATATTTAACATCACAGTAGAGAGGCTGGTCTGGCATTAATATGAGACATCACAATAGAGAGGCTGGTCTGGCATTGATATGTGACATCACAATATAGAGGTGAATCTAGCATTGATATTTAACATCACAGTAGAGAGGTTCGTCTGACATTGATATGTGAGATCACAATAGAGAGGTGAATCTGGCATCGATATTCAACATCAATGTAGAGAGGCTGGTCTGGCATTGATTTGTGACATCAGAATATAGAGGTTAAACTGGCATTGATATGAGACATCACAATAGAGAGGTGAATCTGGCATTGATATGTGAGATCACAATAGAGAGGTTCGGTTGACATTGATATGTGACATCACAATAGAGAGGTGAATCTGGCATTGATACTTAACATCAATGTAGATAGGCTGGTCTGGCATTGATATGTGTTATCACAATACAGAGGTGAATCTAGCATTGATATTTAACATCACAGTAGAGAGGTTCGTCTTACATTGATATGTGACATCACATTATAGAGGTGAATCTGGCATTGACATTTAACATGAATGTAGAGATGCTGGTCTGGCATTGATATATGACATCACAATATAGAGGTGAATCTGGCATCGATATGTGACATCAAAATAGAGAGGTGAATCAGGCATTGATATTTAACATCACAGTAGATAGGTTCGTCTGACATTGATATGTGACATCACAATAGAGAGGTGAATTTGGCATCGACATTCAACATCAATGTAGAGAGGCTGGTCTGGCATTGATATGTGTTATCACAATAGAGAGGTGAATCTGGCATTGATATGTGACATCAAATCAGAAACGCGAGTGTGGTATTGATATGTGACATCAAAACAGAGAGGCGAATCTGTAATTGATATTTAACATCAATGTAGAGACGCGAGTCTGGTATTGATATGTGACATCACAATAGAGAGGTGAATCTGGCATTGATATGTGACATCACGGTAGAGAGGTTCATTTGACATTGATATGTGACATCACAGTAGAGAGGTTCGTTTGACATTGATTTGTGACATCACAGTAGAGAGATGAATCTGGCATTGATATTTAACATCAATGTAGAGACGCTCTTCTGGCATTGATATGTGACATCACAATAAAGAGGTGAATCTGGCATTGATATGTGACATCACAGTAGAGAGGTTCGTCTGGCATTGATATGTGACATCACAATAGAGACATTCGTTTGACATTGATATGTGACATCACAATAGAGAGGTGAATCTGGCATTGATATTTAACTTCAATGTAGAGAGGTTCGTCTGACATTGATATTTGAAATCACAATAGAGAGGTGAATCTGTCATCGATATTCAACATCAATGTAGAGAGGCTGGTCTGGCATTGAATTGTGACATCACAATAGAGAGGTGAATCTGGCATTGATATTTAACATCAATGTAGAGAGACTGGTCTGACATTGATATGTGACATCACAATAGAGAGGTTCGTCTGGCATTGATGTGTGACTTCACAATAGAGACGGTCGTTTGGCATTGATATGTGACATCACAATATAGAGGTGAATCTGGCATCGATATTCAACATCAATGTAGAGAGGCTGGTCTGGCATTGATATATGAATTCACAATAGAGAGGTGAATCTGGCATTGATATTTAACATCACAGTAGAGAGGTTCGTCTGACATTGATATGTGACATCACAATAGAGAGGTGAATCTGGCATTGATATTTAACATCAATGTAGATAGGCTGGTCCGGCATTGATATGTGTCATCACAATATAGAGGTGAATCTGGCATTGATATTTAACATCACAGTAGAGAGGTTCGTCTGACATTGATATGTGACATCACAATAGAGAGGTGAATCTGTCATCGATATTCAACATCACAGTAGAGAGGTTCGTCTGACATTGATATGTGACATCACAATAGAGAGGTGAATCTGGCATTGATATTTAATGTCAATGATGAGAGGTTCGTCTGACATTGATATGTGACATCACAATAGAGAGGTGAATCTGGCATTGATATTTGACATCACAGTAGAGAGGCTGGTCTGGTATTGATATGTGACATAACAATATAGAGGTGAATCTAGCATTGATATTTGACATCAGAGTAGAGAGGTTCGTATTACATTGATATGTTACATCACATTATAGAGGTGAATCTGGCATTGATATTTAACATCAATGTAGAGAGGCTGGTCTGGCAATGATAAATGAAATCAAAATATAGAGGTGAATCTGGCATCGATATATGACATCACAATATAGTGGTGAATATGGCATTGATATTTAACATCACAGTAGAGAGGTTCGTCTGACATTGATATGTGACATCACAATAGAGACGTTCGTTTGACATTGATATGTGACCTCACAATAGAGAGGTGAATTTGTCATCGATATTCAACATCAATGTAGAGAGGCTGGTCTGGCATTGATATATGACATCACAATAGAGAGGTTCGTTTGACATTGATATGTGACATCACAATAGAGACGTTCGTTTGACATTGATATGTGACATCACAATAGAGAGGTGAATATGGCATTGATATTTAACATCACAGTAGAGAGGTTCGTCTGACATTGATATGTGACATCACAATAGAGACGTTCGTTTGACATTGATATGTGACATCACAATAGAGAGGTGAATCTGTCATCGATATTCAACATCAATGTAGAGAGGCTTGTCTGGCATTGATATGTGACATCACAATAGAGAGGTTCCTTTGACATTGATATGTGTCATCACAATAGAGAGGTGAATTTGTCATCGATATTCAACATCAATGTAGAGAGGCTGGTCTGGCATTGATATATGACATCACAATATAGAGGTGAATCTGGCATTGATATTTAACATCACAGTAGAGAGGCTGGTCTGGCATTGATATGTGACATCACAAAAGAGACATTCGATTGACACTGATATGTGACATCACAATAGATAAGTTAGTCTGACATTGATATGTGACATCACAATAGAGAGGGGAATCTGGCATCGATATTTGACATCACAATAGAGAGGTGAATCAGGCATTGATATTTAACATCACAGTAGAGAGGTTCGTCTGACATTGATATGTGACATCACAATACAGAGGTGAATTTGGCATTGACATGTGACATCACAGTAGCGAGGTGAATCTGGCATTGATATGTGACATCACAATAGAGAGGTAAATCTGGCATTGATATTTAACATCAATGTAGATAGGTTCGTCTGACATTGATATGTGACATCACAATAGAGAGGTGAATTTGGCATTGACATGTGACATCACAGTAGAGAGGTGAATCTGACATTGATATGTGAAATCACAATAGAGAGGTTCGTCTGGCATTGATATGTGACATCACAATAGAGACGTTCGTTTGACATTGATATGTGACATCACAATAGAGAGGTGAATCTGTCATCGATATTCAACATCAATGTAGAGAGGCTGGTCTGGCATTGATATGTGACATCACAATAGAGAGGTGAATCTGGCATTGATATGTGACATCACAATACAGAGGTGAATCTGGCATTGATATTTAACATCAATGTAGAGAGACTGGTCTGACATTGATATGTGACATCACAATAGAGAGGTGAATCTGGCATTGATATGTGACTTCACAATAGAGACGGTCGTTTGGCATTGATATGTGACATCACAATATAGAGGTGAATCTGGCATTGATATTTAACTTCAATGTAGAGAGGCTGGTCTGGTATTGATATGTGACATCACAATATAGAGGTGAATCTAGCATTGATATTTAACATCACAGTAGAGAGGTTCGTCTTACATTGATATGTTACATCACAATATAGAGGTGAATCTGGCATTGATATTTAACTTCAATGTAGAGAGGCTGGTCTGGTATTGATATGTGACATCACAATATAGAGGTGAATCTAGCATTGATATTTAACATCACAGTAGAGAGGTTCGTTTGGCATTGATATGTGACATCACAATATAGAGGTGAATCTGGCATCGATATTCAACATCAATGTAGAGAGGCTGGTCTGGCATTGATATATGAATTCACAATAGAGAGGTGAATCTGGCATTGATATGTGACTTCACAATAGAGACGGTCGTTTGGCATTGATATGTGACATCACAATATAGAGGTGAATCTGGCATTGATATTTAACTTCAATGTAGAGAGGCTGGTCTGGTATTGATATGTGACATCACAATATAGAGGTGAATCTGGCATTGATATTTAACTTCAATGTAGAGAGGCTGGTCTGGTATTGATATGTGACATCACAATAGAGAGGTGAATCTAGCATTGATATGTGACATCACAGTAGATATGTTCGTTTGACATTGATATGTGACATCACAGTAGAGAGGTTCGTCAGACATTGATATGTGACATCACAATAGAGAGATGAATCTGTCATCGATATTCAACATCAATGTAGAGAGGCTGGTCTGGCACTGATATATGACATCACAATATAGAGGTGAATCTGGCATCGATATTCAACATCAATGTAGAGAGGCTTGTCTGGCATTGATATGTGACATCACAATAGAGAGGTTCGGTTGACATTGATATGTGACATCACAATAGAGAGGTGAATCTGGCATTGATATTTAACATCAATGTAGATAGGCTGGTCTGACATTGATATGTGACATCACAATAGAGAGGTGAATCTGGCATTGATATTTAACATCAATGTAGATAGGCTGGTCTGGCATTGATATGTGTTATCACAATACAGAGGTGAATCTAGCATTGATATGTGACATCACAATAGAGAGGTTCGGTTGACATTGATATGTGACATCACAATAGAGAGGTGAATCTGGCATTGATATGTGACATCACAGTAGATATGTTCGTTTGACATTGATATGTGACATCACAGTAGAGAGGTGAATCTGGCATTGATATGTGACATCACAATACAGAGGTGAATCTGGCATTGATATTTAACATCAATGTAGAGAGGCTGGTCTGGCATTGATATATGACATCACAATATAGAGGTGAATATGGCATTGATATTTAACATCACAGTAGAGAGGTTCGTCAGACATTGATATGTGACATCACAATAGAGAGGTGAATCTGTCATCGATATTCAACATCAATGTAGAGAGGCTGGTCTGGCACTGATATATGACATCACAATATAGAGGTGAATCTGGCATCGATATTCAACATCAATGTAGAGAGGTTCGTCTGACATTGATATGTGACATCACAGTAGAGAGGTGAATCTGGCATTGATATGTGACATCACAGTAGATATGTTCGTTTGACATTGATATGTGACATCACAGTAGAGAGGTGAATCTGGCATTGATATGTGACATCACAGTAGATAGGTTCGTCTGACATTGATATGTGACATCACAGTAGAGAGGTGAATCTGGCATTGATATGTGACATCACAATAGAGAGGTGAATCAGGCATTGATATTTAACATCACAGTAGATAGGTTCGTCTGACATTGATATGTGACATCACAATAGAGAGGTGAATCTGGCATCGACATTCAACATCAATGTAGAGAGGCTGGTCTGGCATTGATATGTGTTATCACAATACAGAGGTGAATCTGGCATTAATATGTGACATCAATGTAGATATGCTGGTCTGGCATTGATATTTAACATCACAGTAGAGAGGTGAATCTGGCATTGATATTTAACATCAATGTAGAGAGGCTGGTCTGGTATTAATATGTGACATCACAATAGGGAGGTGAATCTGGCATTGATATTTAACATCAATGTAGAGAGGCTGGTCTGGTATTGATATGTGACATCACAATATAGAGGTGAATCTAGCATTGATATTTAACATCACAGTAGAGAGGTTCGTCTGACATTGATATGTGACATCACAATAGAGAGGTTCGTTTGACATTGATATGTGACATCACAATAGAGAGGTGAATCTGGCATCGATATTTAACATCACAGTAGAGACGCTGTTCTGGCATTGATATGTGACATCACAATAGAGACGTTCGTTTGACACTGATATGTGACATCACAATAGATACATAAGTCTGACATTGATATGTGACATCACAATAGAGAGGTGAATCTGGCATTGATATTTAACGTCAATGACGAGAGATTAGTCTGATATTGATATGTGACATCACAATAGAGAGATGAATCTGGGATTGATATTTAACATATACAAGTAGAGAGGAGAATCTGGCATTGATATGTGACATCAAAATAGAGTGGTTCGTCTGACATTGATATGTGACATCACAATAGAGAGGTGAATCTCGCATTGATATTTAACATCACTGTAGAGAGGCGAATCTGGCATTAATATGTGACATCACAATAGAGAGGTGAATCTGGCATTGATATTTAACATCACTGTAGAGAGGTTCGTGTGACAATAATATGTGAGATCTCAATATAGAGGTGACTCTGGCATTGATATTTAACATAAATGTAGAGAGGCTGGTCTGACATTGATATGTGTTATCACAATACAGAGGTGACTCTGGCATTGATATTTAACATAAATGTAGAGAGGTTCGTTTGACATTGATATGTGACATCACAATAGAGAGGTGAATCTGTCATCGATATTCAACATCAATGTAGAGAGGCTGGTCTGGCATTGATATGTGACATCACAATAGTGAGGTGAATCTGGCATTGATATTTAACATCAATGTAGAGAGACTGGTCTGACATTGATATGTGACATCACAATAGAGAGGTTCGTCTGGCATTGATATGTGACATCACAATAGAGACGTTCGTTTGACATTGATATGTGACATCACAATAGAGAGGTGAATCTGGCATTGATATGTGACATCACAGTAGAGAGGTGAATCTGGCATTGATATGTGACATCACAATAGAGAGGTGAATCTGGCATTGATATTTAACATCAATGTAGAGAGAGTGGTCTGACATTGATATGTGCCATCACAATAGAGACGTTCGTCTGGCATTGATTTGTGACATCACAATAGAGACGTTCGTTTGACATTGATATGTGACATCACAATAGAGAAGTGAATCTGGCATTGATATTTAACATTAATATAGAGAAGTGAATCTGGCATTGATATGTGACATCACCATAGCGAGGTGAATCTGTCATCGATATTCAACATCAATGTAGAGAGGCTGGTCTGGCATTGATATGTGACATCACAATAGAGAGGTGAATCTGGCATTGATATTTAACATCAATGTAGAGAGGCTGGTCTGGCATTGATATATGACATCACAATAGAGAGGTGAATCTGGCATTGATATTCACCATCAATGTAGAGAGGCTGGTCTGGCATTGATATATGACATCACAATAGAGAGGTGAATCTGGCATCGATATTTAACATCACAGTAGAGAGGTGAATCTGGCATTGATATTTGACATCACAATAGAGAGGCGAATCTGGCATTGATATTTGACATCACAATAGAGAGGCGAATCTGGCATTGATATTTGACATCACACCAGTGAGGCGAATCTGGCTTTGATATTTGACATCACAGCAGTGAGGCGAATCTGGCATTGATATTTGAAATCACAGCAGTGAGGCGAATCTGGCATTGATATTTGATATGACAATAGAGTGGCGAATCTGCTATTGATATTTGACATCATAATAGAGAGGAGAATCTGGCATTGATATTTGACATCACAATAGAGAGGCGAATCTGGCATTGATATTTGATATCACAATAGAGAGGTGAATCTGGCATTGATATTTGACATCACATCAGAGACGCGAATCTGGCATTGATATTTGGCATCACAATAGAGAGGCGAATCTGGCATTGATATTTGACATCACAATAGAGAGGTGAATCTGGCATTGATATTTGACATCACATCAGAGACGCGAATCTGGCATTGATATTTTGGCATCAAATTAGAAACGCGAGTGTGGTATTGATATGTTACATCGAAACAGAGAGGCGAATCTGGCATTGATATGTGACATCACAATAGAGAGGTGAATCTGGCATTGATATGTGACATCACGGTAGAGAGGTTCATTTGACATTGACATGTGACATCACAGTAGAGAAGTGAATCAGGCATTGATATTTAACATCACAGTAGAGAGGTTCGTCTCACATTGATATGTGACATCACAATAGAGAGGTGAATCTGGCATTGATATGTGACATCACAATAGAGAGGTTCGTCTGGCATTGATATGTGACATCACAATAGAGACATTCGTTTGACATTGATATGTGACATCACAATAGAGAGGTGAATCTGTCATCGATATTCAACATCAATGTAGAGAGGCTGGTCTGACATTGATATGTGACATCACAATAGAGAGGTTCGTCTGGCATTGATATGTGACTTCACAATAGAGACGGTCGTTTGGCATTGATATGTGACATCACAATATAGAGGTGAATCTGGCATCGATATTCAACATCAATGTAGAGAGGCTGGTCTGGCATTGATATATGAATTCACAATAGAGAGGTGAATCTGGCATTGATATTTAACATCACAGTAGAGAGGTTCGTCTGACATTGATATGTGACATCACAATAGAGAGGTGAATCTGGCATTGATATTTAACATCAATGTAGATAGGCTGGTCCGGCATTGATATGTGTCATCACAATATAGAGGTGAATCTGGCATTGATATTTAACATCACAGTAGAGAGGTTCGTCTGACATTGATATGTGACATCACAATAGAGAGGTGAATCTGTCATCGATATTCAACATCAATGTAGAGAGGCTGGTCTGGCATTGATATGTGACATCACAATAGAGAGGTGAATCTGGCATTGATATTTAACGTCAATGATGAGAGGTTCGTCTGACATTGATATGTGACATCACAATAGAGAGGTGAATCTGGCATCGATATTAAACATCAATGTAGAGAGGCTGGTCTGGCATTGATATATGAATTCACAATAGAGAGGTGAATCTGGCATTGATATTTGACATCACAGTAGAGAGGCTGGTCTGGTATTGATATGTGACATAACAATATAGAGGTGAATCTAGCATTGATATTTGACATCAGAGTAGAGAGGTTCGTATTACATTGATATGTTACATCACATTATAGAGGTGAATCTGGCATTGATATTTAACATCAATTTAGAGAGGCTGGTCTGGCAATGATAAATGACATCACAATATAGAGGTGAATCTGGCATCGATATATGACATCACAATATAGTGGTGAATATGGCATTGATATTTAACATCACAGTAGAGAGGTTCGTCTGACATTGATATGTGACATCACAATAGAGACGTTCGTTTGACATTGATATGTGACATCACAATAGAGAGGTGAATTTGTCATCGATATTCAACATCAATGTAGAGAGGCTGGTCTGGCATTGATATATGACATCACAATAGAAAGGTTCGTTTGACATTGATATGTGACATCACAATAGAGACGTTCGTTTGACATTGATATGTGACATCACAATATAGTGGTGTTAATGGCATTGATATTTAACATCACAGTAGAGAGGTTCGTCTGACATTGATATGTGACATCACAATAGAGACGTTCGTTTGACATTGATATGTGACATCACAATAGAGAGGTGAATCTGTCATCGATATTCAACATCAATGTAGAGAGGCTTGTCTGGCATTGATATGTGACATCACAATAGAGAGGTTCGTTTGACATTGATATGTGTCATCACAATAGAGAGGTGAATTTGTCATCGATATTCAACATCAATGTAAAGTGGCTGGTCTGGCATTGATATATGACATCACAATATAGAGGTGAATCTGGCATTGATATTTAACATCACAGTAGAGAGGCTGGTCTGGCATTGATATGTGACATCACAAAAGAGACATTCGATTGACACTGATATGTGACATCACAATAGATAAGTTAGTCTGACATTGATATGTGACATCACAATAGAGAGGGGAATCTGGCATCGATATTTGACATCACAATAGAGAGGTGAATCAGGCATTGATATTTAACATCACAGTAGAGAGGTTCGTCTGACATTGATATGTGAGATCACAATACAGAGGTGAATTTGGCATTGACATGTGACATCACAGTAGCGAGGTGAATCTGGCATTGATATGTGACATCACAATAGAGAGGTAAATCTGGCATTGATATTTAACATCAATGTAGATAGGCTGGTCTGGCATTGATATGTGTTATCACAATACAGAGGTGAATCTAGCATTGATATGTGACATCACAATAGAGAGGTTCGGTTGACATTGATATGTGACATCACAATAGAGAGGTGAATCTGGCATTGATATGTGACATCACAGTAGATATGTTCGTTTGACATTGATATGTGACATCACAGTAGAGAGGTGAATCTGGCATTGATATGTGACATCACAATACAGAGGTGAATCTGGCATTGATATTTAACATCAATGTAGAGAGGCTGGTCTGGCATTGATATATGACATCACAATATAGAGGTGAATATGGCATTGATATTTAACATCACAGTAGAGAGGTTCGTCAGACATTGATATGTGACATCACAATAGAGAGGTGAATCTGTCATCGATATTCAACATCAATGTAGAGAGGCTGGTCTGGCACTGATATATGACATCACAATATAGAGGTGAATCTGGCATCGATATTCAACATCAATGTAGAGAGGTACATCTGACATTGATATGTGACATCACAGTAGAGAGGTGAATCTGGCATTGATATGTGACATCACAGTAGATATGTTCGTTTGACATTGATATGTGACATCACAGTAGAGAGGTGAATCTGGCATTGATATGTGACATCACAGTAGAGAGGTGAATCTGGCATTGATATGTGACATCACAATAGAGAGGTGAATCAGGCATTGATATTTAACATCACAGTAGATAGGTTCGTCTGACATTGATATGTGACATCACAATAGAGAGGTGAATCTGGCATCGACATTCAACATCAATGTAGAGAGGCAGGTCTGGCATTGATATGTGTTATCACAATACAGAGGTGAATCTGGCATTGATATGTGACATCAATGTAGATATGCTGGTCTGGCATTGATATTTAACATCACAGTAGAGAGGTGAATCTGGCATTGATATTTAACATCAATGTAGAGAGGCTGGTCTGGTATTGATATGTGACATCACAATATAGAGGTGAATCTAGCATTGATATTTAACATCACAGTAGAGAGGTTCGTCTGACATTGATATGTGACATCACAATAGAGAGGTTCGTTTGACATTGATATGTGACATCACAATAGAGAGGTGAATCTGTCATCGATATTCAACATCAATGTAGAGAGGCTGGTCTGGCATTGATATGTGACATCACAATAGAGACATTCGATTGACAATGATATGTGACATCACAATAGAGACGTTCGTGTGACACTGATATGTGACATCACAATAGATACGTTAGTCTGACATTGATATGTGACATCACAATATAGAGGTGAATCTGGCATCGATATATGACATCACAATATAGAGGTGAATATGGCATTGATATTCAACATCAATGTAGAGAGGCTTGTCTGGCATTGATATTTAACGTCAATGATGAGAGGTTCGTCTGACATTGATATGTGACATCACAATAGAGAGGTGAATCTGGCATTGATATTTAACATCACTGTAGAGAGGCGAATCTGGCATTAATATGTGACATCACAATAGAGAGGTGAATCTGGCATTGATATTTAACATCACTGTAGAGAGGTTCGTGTGACAATAATATGTGAGATCTCAATATAGAGGTGACTCTGGCATTGATATTTAACATAAATGTAGAGAGGCTGGTCTGACATTGATATGTGTTATCACAATACAGAGGTGAATCTGGCATTGATATGTGACATCAAATTAGAAACGCGAGTGTGGTATTGATATGTGACATCGAAACAGAGAGGCGAATCTGGCATTGATATGTGACATCACAATAGAGAGGTGAATCTGGCATTGATATGTGACATCACGGTAGAGAGGTTCATTTGACATTGACATGTGACATCACAATAGAGAGATGATTCTGGCATTGATATTTAACATCAATGTAGAGACGCTCGTCTGGCATTGATATGTGACATCACAACAAAGAGGTGAATCTGGCATTGATATGTGACATCACAATAGAGAGGTGAATCTGGCATTGATATTTAACATATACAAGTAGAGAGGAGAATCTGGCATTGATATGTGACATCAAAATAGAGAGGTGAATCTGGCATTGGTATTTAACATATACAAGTAGAGAGGAGAATCTGGCATTGATATGTGACATCAAAATAGAGAGGTGAATCTGGCATTGATATTTAACATCACA
This sequence comes from Pelmatolapia mariae, assembly GCF_036321145.2. Lineage (NCBI taxonomy): Eukaryota > Metazoa > Chordata > Actinopteri > Cichliformes > Cichlidae > Pelmatolapia > Pelmatolapia mariae. Next base: position 30,316,163 of record NC_086238.1, on the reverse strand, counting down.
GTAAAGCGGTTAGTCTGACATTGATATGTGACATCACAATAGAGAGATGAATATGGCATTGATATTTAACATATACAAGTAGAGAGGAGAATCTGGCATTGATATGTGACATCAAAATAGAGAGGTGAATCTGGCATTGATATTTAACATATACAAGTAGAGAGGAGAATCTGGCATTGATATGTGACATCAAAATAGAGAGGTAAATCTGGCATTGATATTTAACATCACAGTAGAGCGGTTAGTCTGACATTGATATGTGACATCACAATAGAGAGATGAATCTGGCATTGATATTTAACATATACAAGTAGAGAGGTGAATCTGGCATTGATATTTAACATCACAATAGAGTGGTTCGTCTGACATTGATATGTGACATCACAATAGAGACGTTCGTTTGACATTGATATGTGACATCACAATAGAGAGGTGAATCTGGCATTGATATGTGACATCACCATAGAGAGGTTAATCTGGCATTGATATGTGACATCACAATAGAGAGATGAATCTGGCATTGATATTTAAATTCAATGTAGAGAGGTTCGGCTGACATTGATATGTGACATCACCATAGAGAGGTGAATCTGGCATTGATATTTAACATCACAGTAGAGAGGTTCGTCTGACATTGATATGTGACATCACAATAGAGAGGTGAATCTGTCATCGATATTCAACATCAATGTAGAGAGGGTGGTCTGGCATTGATATGTGACATCACAATAGAGAGGTGAATCTGGCATTGATATTTAACATCAATGTAGAGAGGGTGGTCTGGCATTGATATGTGACATCACAATAGAGAGGTGAATCTGGCATTGATATTTAACATCACAGTAGAGAGGTTCGTCTGACATTGATATGTGACATCACAATAGAGAGGTGAATCTGTCATCGATATTCAACATCAATGTAGAGAGGCTGGTCTGGCATTGATATGTGACATCACAGTAGTGAGGTGAATCTGGCATTGATATTTAACATCAATGTAGAGAGACTGGTCTGACATTGATATGTGACATCACAATAGAGAGGTTCGTCTGGCATTGATATGTGACATCACAATAGAGACGTTCGTTTGACATTGATATGTGACATCACAATAGAGAGGTGAATCTGGCATTGATATGTGACATCACAGTAGAGAGGTGAATCTGGCATTGATATGTGACATCACAATAGAGAGGTGAATCTGGCATTGATATTTAACATCAATGTAGAGAGAGTGGTCTGACATTGATATGTGCCATCACAATAGAGACGTTCGTCTGGCATTGATATGTGACATCACAATAGAGAAGTGAATCTGGCATTGATATGTGACATCACCATAGCGAGGTGAATCTGTCATCGATATTCAACATCAATGTAGAGAGGCTGGTCTGGCATTGATATGTGACATCACAATAGAGAGGTGAATCTGGCATTGATATTTAACATCAATGTAGAGAGGCTGGTCTGGCATTGATATATGACATCACAATAGAGAGGTGAATCTGGCATTGATATGTGACATCACGGTAGAGAGGTTCATTTGACATTGACATGTGACATCACAATAGAGAGGTGAATCTGGCATCGATATTTAACATCACAGTAGAGAGGTGAATCTGGCATTGATATTTGACATCACAATAGAGAGGTGAATCTGGCATTGATATATGACATCACAGCAGAGACTCGAATCTGGCATTGATATTTGACATCACAATAGAGAGGCGAATCTGGCATTGATATTTGACATCACAATAGAGAGGCGAATCTGGCATTGATATTTGACATCACACCAGTGAGGCGAATCTGGCTTTGATATTTGACATCACAGCAGTGAGGCGAATCTGGCATTGATATTTGAAATCACAGCAGTGAGGCGAATCTGGCATTGATATTTGATATGACAATAGAGTGGCGAATCTGCTATTGATATTTGACATCATAATAGAGAGGAGAATCTGGCATTGATATTTGACATCACAATAGAGAGGCGAATCTGGCATTGATATTTGACATCACAATAGAGAGGTGAATCTGGCATTGATATTTGACATCACATCAGAGACGCGAATCTGGCATTGATATTTTGGCATCAAATTAGAAACGCGAGTGTGGTATTGATATGTGACATCGAAACAGAGAGGCGAATCTGGCATTGATATTTAACATCACAGTAGAGCGGTTAGTCTGACATTAATATGTGACATCACAATAGAGAGATGAATCAGGCATTGATATTTAACATATACAAGTAGAGAGGTGAATCTGGCATTGATATGTGACATCAGAACAGAGAGGCGAATATGGCATTGATATTTGACTTAACAATACAGAGGCGGATCTGGCATTGATATTTGACTTCCCAATAGAGAGGCGAGTCTGCCACTGATGTTTGACATCACAATAGACAGGCGAATCTCACATTGATATGTGACATCAAAACAGAGAGGCGAATTTGGCATTGATATTTGACTTAACAATAGAGAGGTGAATCTGGCATTGATATTTGGCATCACAATAGAGAGGCGAATCTGGAATTGATATTTGGCATCATAATAGAGAGGCGAATCGGGCATTGATATTTGACATCACAAGAGAGAGGCGAATCTTTCTTTGATCTGTGACATCACAATAGAGAGGCGAATCTGGCATTGATATTTGACATTACAATAGAGAGGCGAATCTCGCTTTGATATTTGACATCAAAATAGAGAGGTGAATCTGGCATTGATATTTGACATCAAAATAGAGAGGTGAATCTGGCATTGCTATTTGACATCAGAAGAGAGAGGCGAATCTCTCTTTGATATGTGACATCACAACAGAGAGGCGAATATGGCATTGATATTTGACATTACAATAGAGAGGCGAATCTCGCTTTGATATTTGACATCAAAATAGAGAGGTGAATCTGGCATTGATATTTGTCATAACAGCAGAGACGCGAATCTGGCATTGATATGTGACATCATAATAGAGCGGTGAATCTGGCGTTGATATTTGACATCAAAGTAGAGTGGAGAACCTGGCATTGATATGTGACATCACAATAGAGACGAAAATCTGGCATTGATATGTGACATCACAACAAACAGGCGAACCTCGTGTTGAAATGTGACATCACGACAGAGAGGCGAATCTGGTATTGATAATTGACATCACAGCTGAGAGAAGAATCTGGCATTGATATTTGACAACACAATAGAGAGTTGATTCTGGCATTGACATTTGACTTAACAATAGAGAGGTGAATTTGGCATTCATATTTGACATCACAATAGAGAGGCGAATCTCACATGATATTTAACTTCACTATAGAGAGGTGAATCTGGCATTGATATTTAACATCACAGCAGAGAGGCGAGTCTGGGATGGATATTTGACATCACAATAGTGAGTTGAATGTGGCATTGACTTAACAATAGAGAGGTGAATCTGGCATTGATATGTGACATCACAGTAGAGAGGCGAATTTGGCATTGATATTTGACTTAACAATAGAGAGTTGAATCTGGCATTGATGTTTAACATCACAGCAGAGAGGCGAGTCTGGCATTGATATTTGACATCACAATAGAGAGGAGAATCTGGCATTGACATTTGACATCACAGCTGAGTGACAATTCTGGCATTGATATTTGACATCACAATAGAGAGGCGAATCTGGCATTCATATTTGACATCACAATAGAGAGGCGAATCTCGCATTGATATTTGACTTAACAATAGAGAGTCGAATCTGGCATTGATTTTTGACTTAACAATAGAGAGGTGAATCTGGCATTGATATTTGACTTAACAATAGAGAGTCGAATCTGGCATTGATATTTGACTTAAAAAGAAAAAGTTGAATCTGGCATTGATATTTGACTTAACAATAGAGATGCGAATCTGGTATTGATATTTGACATTACAACAGAGACGTGAATCTGGCATTGATATGTGATATCACAATAGAAAGGCGAATCTGGCATTGATGTTTGACATCACAATAGAGAGGCAAAACTGGCATTGATATTTGACATCACATTAGAAAGCTAATCTGGCATTGATATTTGACTTAACAATAGAGAGGCGAATCTGCTATTGATATTTGACATCATTATAGAGAGGAGAATCTGGCATTGATGTTTGACATGACAATAGAGAGGCGAAACTGGCATTGATATTTGACATCATAATAGAGAGGAGAATCTGGTATTGATATTTGACTTAACAATAGAGAGGTGAATCTGGCATTGATATTTGACATCAGAAGAGAGAGACGAATCTCGCATTGATATGTGACATCACAACAGAGAGGCGAATCTGGCATTGATATTTGACATCACAATAGAGAGGTGAATCTGGCATTGATATTTGACATCACAGCAGAGACGCAAATCTGGCATTGATATTTGACATGACAATAGAGAGGCGAAACTGGCATTGATATTTGGCATCACAATAGAGAGGCGAATTCGGCATTGATATTTGACATGACAATAGAGAGGCGAAACTGGCATTGATATTTAACATCACAGCAGTGAGGCGAATCTGGCATTGATATTTGGCATCATAATAGAGAGGCGAGTCTCGCTTTGATATTTGACATCACAATAGAGAGGTGAATCTGGCATTGATATTTGACATCAGAAGAGAGAGGCGAATCTTTCTTTTTCTTTTTTTTTCTTTTTTTTTTCTTTAAACCTGTCCCGTTTGGTTCTTTTGCCATCAGAATTATTGTTTAAAGGCGAAGAAATTTACTTTACCAAATGGACCATCCCAGCCTTGCCGTAATGGTCCATTTGATTTACCTTTTATTGTTTATTTTATTGTATTTTATTTTTTTTACTTGCTAGATACGGGACAGGGGAAAAGAAAAGGGAGAAAGAAAGAGGGGGGAAAAAACAAAACAAAACAAAAAAAAACAGCGGAGAAGAGGGACGGGGATAAAGGGCAAAAAACAAAAACCAACAAAATAAGTAGACAAAAAATACATATATCGATCACCTGGTTCACCTGTTGACAAAGAAAAAAGAAAACAAGCAGAAGAAAACGAGAGTAATAGAATAAACAACATCACAATGATATATGGGAATATAACACTAAATACTTAATATTAAACATTATTGTGCAGCACGTAAGATCGACAGCGCACAGTGTGCTTTGAGGTAGGAGCCAAAAAGGGTGTAGTTTGTGTGTGTGATCACCTGTGTGTACACCTGTGAGCATGAGCGCGCTTGTATTTAAAAGGTTCCTTAATGTAATGATCTGCTAGAGGGTGTGGGGGGCCACAGTCCCATCCTCCAGGGCATGAAGCAGGTATGGAGGAGATCAAAACTCCAGACATCCAGAGGTCCCCAGAACACAAGAGACCAAGGAAGACCAACAGAGGGGCAGCCGCGCCACTGTCCCAGAAAGAGCTGAGGAGAGTCCCAGATGAGGGATCACTCAGCAGCCGTGGAGCAGAAGCCAGGGGGGGTTGCAGTGACGTGCCCGTGAGCTCCGCCGGCAGCCAGCTGTGCCTGAGTGACCGAGCCCCAGGCCGAGAGGCCGAGGGCACCCCACCCCCGAAGTGGCCCGAGCGAGCACCAGGTTCCAGGCCCGGATAAGCAGCCACCAAGGAGTGAGCCGGTGTGTACCCGGACGCCCACCCCCGGACACAAAGAACCACCAACGCATCGATGTCTGAGGGCGTCAGCCACCGGCAGGGGAAGTGGTGGGGGGAGATAGGCCTCCAAACCTTGGAGGGCCTGAGATGTCCCCAGAGAGGTGGCGTCTGATACCCAACCTGACATATAGACACAGACATACAGGCACACTCAAATACAAACATCCATTCCCACCCTCATGCTCTCATAGGCAATTAATCCACACTCAACCAACGTGGAGACAGACATAAAGAGACGCTGTACACACAATCACACTCCCCAAGCGTATTCTAAGAACCGGGTCTAGGTACCCTTGCCCCTGGAGGGGGAAACTGCACCCAGACCCAGGTGGTGTTACCCTTTTCCCTGCAGTGGGGAGAAGCAGACTGCCCCGACTCCGCAGCAGCAGGGAGGCCCCACACACCAGACCCCAGTCGGACGGCCAACTCCTCCTCCTAGCCCCCCCGCTCCAGCAGGCCGCAGAGACCGGGGGTGTGAGAAGACTCCAAACCTCCCTCTACCCGCTCATATGTAGTGTTGATGTATATGTGTTCTAAGGTGCAATTAAAACCCAGGAGGGCATGGAACTACCTGCCAGGGAGCAGCAGGTAAGCGCATAGCCCCTCCTGATAGCCCTCAATGTCTACGTGTATTTAAAACTGAGAGGCGAATCTTTCTTTGATCTGTGACATCACAATAGAGAGGCGAATCTGGCATTGATATTTGACATTACAATAGAGTGGCGAATCTCGCTTTGATATTTGACATAAAAATAGAGAGGTGGATCTGGCATTGATATTTGACATCACAATAGAGAGGTGAATCTGGCATTGCTATTTGACATCAGAAGAGAGAGGCGAATCTCTCTTTGATATGTGACATCACAACAGAGAGGCGTATCTGGCATTGATATTTGACATTACAATAGAGAGGCGAATCTCGCTTTGATATTTGACATCAAAATAGAGAGGTGAATCTCACATTGATATTTGACATCAGAAGAGAGAGGCGAATATCCATTTGATATGTGACATCACAATAGAGAGGTGAATCTGGCATTGATATTTGTCATGACAGCAGAGACGCGAATCTGGCATTGATATTTGACATCACAATAGAGAGGTGAATCTGGCATTGATATGTGACATCATAATAGAGCGGTGAATCTGGCGTTGATATTTGGCATCATCATAGAGAGAAGAATCTGGCATTGATATTTGACATCAAAGCAGAGTGGAGAACCTGGCATTGATATGTGACATCACAACAAACAGGCAAATCTCGTGTTGATATGTGACATCACGATAGAGAGGCGAATCTGGTATTGATAATTGACATCACAGCAGAGATGCGAGTATGATATTGATATATGACATCACAGCTGAGATGTGAATCTGGCATTGATATGTGATATCACAATAGAAAGGCGAATCTGGCATTGATATTTGACATCACAATAGAAATGCAAATCTGGCATTGATATGTGACATCACAATAGAAATGTGAATCTTGCATTGATATTTGACATCAAAGTAGAGAGGAGAATCTGGCATTGATATGTCACATCACAATAGAGACGAGAATCTGGCAATGATATGTGACGTCACAATAGAGAGGCAAGTCTGGTATTGATATTTGACTTCACAATAGAGAGACGAATCTGGTTTTAATATTTGACATCACAACAGAGCGGCGAATCTCGCACTGATATGTGACATCACAAAAGAGAGGCGAATCTGACATTAATATTTGACTTCACAATAGAGAGACGAATCTGGTTTTAATATTTGACATCACAACAGAGAGGCGAATCTCGCATTGATATTTGACATCACAACAGAGAGACGAATCTAGCATTGATATTTGACATCAAAGTAGAGAGGCGAATCTGGCATTGATATGTGACATCACAACAGAGAGGCGAATCTCGCATTGATATTTGACATCACAACAGAGAGGCGAATCTCGCTTTGATATGTGACATCAAATCAGAGACTTGAATCTGACATTGATATGAGACATCACAAAAGAGATCTGAATCTTGCATTGATATTTGACATCACAATAGAGAGGCAATTCTGGCACTGATATTTGACATCACAATAGTGAGGTGAATCTGGTATTTATATTTGACATCACAGCAGAGAGGCGAATCTGGAATTGATATGTGACATCACAATAGAGAGGCGAATTTGGAAGTGATATTTGACATCCAGATTGTTATGTTAAATATCAATGCCAGATTCGCCTCTCTGTTGTGATTTCAAATATCAATTCCAGATTCGCCTCTCTATTGTGAAGTCAAATATTAATGTCAGATTCGCCTCTCTTTTGTGATGTCACATATCAATACCAGATTCGCCTCACTATTGAGATATCACATATCAATGCGTGATTCGCCTCTCTGTTGTGATGTCACATATCAATGCCAGATTCACCTCTCTGTTGTGATGTCAAATATAAATGCGTGATTCCCCTCTCTATTGTGATGTTGTCAAAAGAAAATTGTACTCAGCAGTCAGTATAAGCTTTTAATGATATAAGTCTACATATGATAGAATACTGTATGATAACCTTTTGATGACTTTGACTGTTGTCCACTACAAGACCTGTTTCTGTTTTATAATTTCTTTCTCACAGCGATAATAGCTGAACAAGCAGGAAGAGGAGAGCTGGACACTTTTATCTGCGCTCCCTAACAAGAAGAGGGGCCGCGTCCTTCTGAATCTCACAACACACACACATACACCTGAACCTCTCTTATCTTCACTCCCTACGCACTAACGTTCCTCTGCCTATGAATAGACGTATTCACTGTTGTATTACTTTTGTATATAAATAAAGACCAGAGCGGTAACAGAGCGCTGATCACAGGGCCCCCACTCTGATGTGAGCGTTCTGTGACCGCCATTGCAAGTAAAGAGTTGCAGTGTGTGTATCTCTTCACTCTTAGACTCTTAGCTGAAGAAGTGTCTTTAGAATAAATCTCTTCAGATGTCACATATCAATGTGTGATTCGCCTCTCTGTTGTGAAGTCACATATCAATGCCAGATTCGCCTATCTATTGTGATGTCACACATGAGTGCGAGATTCACCGCTCTGTTGTGAAGTCACATATCAATACCATATTCGCGTCTCTGCTGTGATGTCACATATCAATGCCAGACTCGTGTCTCTGCTGTGATGTCACATATTAATGTCAGATTCGCCTCTCTATTGTGAAGTCAAATATCAATGCCAGTTTCTCCTCTCTCTTGTGATGTCAACTATCAATACCAGACTCGCGTCTCTGCTGTGATGTCAAATATCAATACCAGACTCGCGTCTCTGCTGTGATGTCACACATCAATACCAGACTCGCGTCTCTGCTGTGAAGTCAAATATCAATGCCAGAATCCCCTCTCTATTGTGATGTCACATATCAATGCCAGATTCGCCTCTCTATTGTGATGTCACATATCAATGCGAGATTCGCCTCTCTACTGTGATGTCACATATCAATGCGAGATTCGCTTCTCTGTTGTGATGTCAAATATCAATACCAGATTCGCCTCTCTATTTTGATGTCACATATCAATGCCAGATTAGCCTCTCTATTGTTATGTCACATATCAATGCGTGATTCGCCTCTCTATTGTGATGTCACATATCAATACCAGATTCGCCTCTCTATTGTGATCTCACATATCAATGCGTGATTCGCCTGTCTCTTGTGTTTTCAAATATCAATGCCAGATTCGCCTCTCTGTTGTGATGTCACATATCAATGCGTGATTCGCCTGTCTGTTGTGATGTCAAATATCAATGCCAGATTCGCCTCTCTGTTGTGATGTCAAATATAAATGCGTGATTCCCCTCTCTATTGTGATGTTGTCAAAAGAAAATTGTACTCAGCAGTCAGTATAAGCTTTTAATGATATAAGTCTACATATGATAGAATACTGTATGATAACCTTTTGATGACTTTGACTGTTGTCCACTACAAGACCTGTTTCTGTTTTATAAATTCTTTCTCACAGCGATAATAGCTGAACAAGCAGGAAGAGGAGAGCTGGACACTTTTATCTGCGCTCCCTAACAAGAAGAGGGGCCGCGTCCTTCTGAATCTCACAACACAAACACATACACCTGAACCTCTCTTATCTTCACTCCCTACGCACTAACATTCCTCTGCCTATGAATAGACGTATTCACTGTTGTATTACTTTTGTATATAAATAAAGACCAGAGCGGTAACAGAGCGCTGATCACATGGCCCCCACTCTGATGTGAGCGTTCTGTGACCGCTATTGCATGTAAAGAGTTGCAGTGTGTGTATCTCTTCACTCTTAGACTCTTAGCTGAAGAAGTGTCTTTAGAATAAATCTCTTCAGATGTCACATATCAATGTGTGATTCGCCTCTCTGTTGTGATGTCACATATCAATGCCAGATTCGCCTATCTATTGTGATGTCAAATATCAATGCCAGATTCGCCTCTCCATTGTGATGTCAAATATCAATGCCAGATTCGCCTCTCCATTGTGAAGTCACATATCAATGCCAAATTCACCTCTCCATTGTGATGTCACATATCAATGCCAGATTCGACTCTCCTTTGTGATGTCACATATCAATGCCAAATTCGCCTCTCCATTGTGATGTCAAATATCAATGCCAGATTCACCTCTCTATTGTGATGTCAAATATCAATGCCAGATTCGCCTCTCCATTGTGAAGTCACATATCATTGCCAAATTCACCTCTCCATTGTGATGTCACATATCAATGCCAAATTCGCCTCTCTATTGTGATGTCACATATCAATACCAGATTCGCGTCTCTATTGTGATGTCACATATCAATGCCAGATTCACCTCTCTATTGTGATGTCAAATATCAATGCCAGATTCGCCTCTCTACTGTGTTGTTAAATTACAATGCCAGATTCGCCTCTCTATTGTGATGTCAAATATCAATGCCAGATTCGCGTTTCTATTGTGTTGTCAAATATCAATGCCAGATTCGCCTCTCTTTTGTAATGTCAAATATCAATGCCAGAATCGCCTCTCTATTGTGATGTCACATATCATTGCCAGAATCGCCTCTCTATTGTGATGTCACATATCAATGCCATATTCGCCTCTCTGTTGTGATGTCAAATGTCAATGCCAGATTCGCCTCTCTGTTGTGATGTCACATATCAATGCCAGAATCGCCTCTCTATTGTGATGTCACATATCAATGCCATATTCGCCTCTCTATTGTTTGAAATGCCCCTAATGATCGGCCCAAAGCAAGAACCAGTTTACCGCGCGTACAAAATAAGGGACTTGGAAGCGCTGGTTAAACAGCTTCCACCCATAACAGAGGGAGGAGCAGCTTGGTTGAGGAAGTTAAGAACCTTAACAGGAGGGGAGGAGCTAGCCACTGGAGACTTCCGTGCGATAGCAGGAAGATGTATGCTAGGCAGAGGATTAGCAGACGTAGAGGGAATTGCTAACACCACAGCCTACCCAATTGACATGCCATATAACACGGTGGAAGACAAGCTAGCTGACGCAGTCTGTGAGAAATATATGATACCAAATTTAGGGTCCATACCAAAGATTTCCTGGGACCCCAAATACACCCCCAGAGAATTTCTGGAGAGAGCTAAGCAAGCAAGCAAGCAATTTAAGGAACAATGGATGTCACAAACTGGCATACATCCAGGCCAGGAAGGAGAGCACAGAGCGTGGTTTCGCGCAGCTGTGCTCAAGGGGCTTCCGGACAAAGTAACAACAGATTTAGAAAAGAACCCAGATTTTACAGTGGCAGACTCTACTCAGTGGGAGAGACACGTGGTCCATCGGCTCCAGTTGGAACAGGACGAGGCGAACAAACAACTAGAAGACGCACAGGCGCAACTGTTGAAGTTACAGCTGAATGAAGCCCGTGAGAAGTATAATTCTAAGAAAAAAGAGCGGAAAGAGGCCAACAAAACTATGATGATTGTAAAGCCCAAAGCTGATCCCGTGCCTTACTGGCCAGATCTTGATCCTAACCTTTATGACTCTGCCACTTACAGACCCAGCTCTGATCAAGCTGGGCAAACAAACTTTGAAGCACCGATATGTGGTCTCCCCACAAGTGCCTGTGAATCTGATGGGCAGAGACTTACTCATCAAACTGGGAGCCACTATCATGTGTTCTGATGGATTAACTGTGACTCTGCCAGGAGGAACGCCTCTCCCATGCCTGGAAACAAACTCAAAGAATCAGTACTTGATGCAAGACTGTGAACAACCCATAGCTGACATTTACTGGGGGCGCCTGGTAAAAGAAGGCATTCTGAGACAATACCAATAATGGAAACCCTGGATCATGAGCCTTGCGGTTTATTCCCCGCCTCGCCATCCCTACCACGTCACTCTTTTCTACGATGATTTCTACGATGATGTATACCGGGAAGGTCATCAGGCAAAGGAACTGGGATCAATGGTCAAGCGGGCGCTGGATAACATTTGGTGGCAAAGCACCCAAATTCCAAATGTCTGGTATACACCAAAATGTAAAACGTACCGTATCACTTGTTTGTCCAACGACACAGTGATACTAGAACATCAACAAATATCGAGAACACATGGCAGGGAGAGAACGGATCACCCAGACGCAGTGGCGGAACTTTCGTAATTGGCTGACACTTTGTGGTCTACTGGACCCACAGATGTCGGCCTAGCCAATTGTTCGCCTGTTCTGTTCCAGCTCAAGTAAGAAACACCAATTTCACGACCACAGTATAAGCACAAACCTGAAGCAGAGGAAGGGATTGCTGAGACGATTGAAGGGCTGCTGAAAGTAGGAGTGCTTGAGCCCTAGCAATCCTTTTGGAACACACCAATTTTGCCGGTGGAGAAACATGGGACAGGGAAGTACCGAATGGCGCATGACCTCAGGGCCATTAACGCCATATTACGTACTGACACTGTGCCCGTACCTAACCCGTACACAGCTCTAACAGCCATTACATGGGACCAAAAGTGGTTCACATGCATTGACCTTGCTAACGCATTCTTCTGTCTCCCCTTACACGACTCACTCAGAGACATTTTCTCATTCACATACAGAGGTCGCCAGTACAGATACACACGTCTGCCACAAGGCTTTGCACTCTCCCCTGGCATTTTCAATCAGGTGCTCAAAGAGGCCCTGTCACCTTGTCAGTTGCCTGAGGGGTGTACACTGATACAGTATGTCAGGGGTGGGCAGGGGTGGCCCCGAGGGCCGGTGTCAGCCATTGGTGTGTGTAGATGCTCTGACCGGCTGGCCAGAAGCATGGGCTACTAAAAGGGAGGATGCTAAAAGTGTGATTAAGTGCTTAATCAATCATTATATTCCCAGGCACGGGTTTCCCAAGTGCATTAGATCAGACAATGGGACCCACTTTAAGAACCAAGACCTGGCGGAGGTGGAGAGGATGTTGGGAGTAAAACACAGGTTTGGGACAGTGTACCATCCTCAATCTCAAGGGAAAGTAGAGAGAATGAACTTAAACTTGAAAAACAAGTTGTCTAAAATTTGTGCACAGACGGGGCTAAATTGGGTTTCAGCCCTGCCAATTGCTCTAATGACTATAAGATGTTCTGTTAACCAATCCACAGGTTTCACACCCTACGAGCTGCAGACGGGAAGGCAGTTCAGAGCACCCTGGACAGCGGTCCCGGCGGAACCGAGTATCAAAAGTAACAGGTCTCATGCAGAATATTGGAATGAATTAAAAGCTCTTGTCTCGAGTTTCACAAAACAGGTTACGCCTGGAGTACACACTGTGGACAGGGCGACCCCTGAGGCAAAACCGGTGTGGCTGAAGGTCATCAAACGCAAGTGGAAAGAGTCCTGCTGGACCGGTCCGTACGAGGTGACTGCCCGGATGGCTACAGCAGTTCAACTGAAAGGAAAAGGCGACACCTGGTTCCACTGGTCGCAGTGTGCACTAGCAGACGAGAGCTTGGTGGAGGAAAACTTGTCTCCACCCAACACAGGTGTCAACGAAATACAGAGGCATAATAAATCCTCTCACCTGTGCAACGGGCCGACCAGCAGTCTACCTGGGAGGCTGAAGAAAGAAGAGGGGTATCGCAGAAAGTCGCCGCGCCAGCGAAAAGGAGTGGTAACAAATCAGTAACTCCAGAAAGGGGAGAAATTTCTAGCCAAAGTGCAAAAGAACACACAACACAATGCAAACACACGAATCAGAGATACGTAATGAGAAAAAACTTATTAAAATGTTCCTTACAACCACATGTTTATTATATGCAATAATATTGATCATGGCTGTGTGTTTTATTGTCTATATTTTGCAGAGCACCCAAGGCCACTTGTCCAAACACGGAGGCCAGTCCAGCACAGCACTTCCTGAGACATTAATTGTCGAAATGGGACCATTGAGAAGACCAAAGCGCGAGGTGTCAGGTAAAGGGGATGAGTGCCTCCGCACAAATAATGGCATAGAACTGGACTACGTTTAAGGGTCCACAAGCTCATTCACGTTTGACTTGTGTGAGGTCATTGAGTGTAAAGGGGCTAGTAGCAGCTGGAGGGGATATGATGTGTGGGTCTGTAATCACCCAATGATATGCACCAGGAGAGGGAGCCCTTATTCCAGTCCAGGGATCCATCGTTCAGGGGGAGTATATACAGCAGGGCAATGGTGTTCCTGGGATAACGTGGTAAGTTGGACAGGAGTAGGGTGGCAGCCATATGTGCCGGGAGGCTTAAAGGGAATAGCAATTCAGAGGGATTTTTCTGCATCCCAGAACCCTATCACACTTTCTCTAGGTCCGTGGAGCTCCCTGCCCAAATCTGAAAGTCCGGGTGGTGTATTCTATCTGGTAATTGGGGTAGATGTGTCGGGAACAGATCCAATTGGGGTAATTAGAGTTAACTTAGTCAATCCAAAACCTAAGCTGGTCATAGAAAAAACTGTCACACACACGATTAACAATACAATAAACTCTGTCACACACTCCACAGGGCAATTGGGGAACGAGTCGTCAACTGTAGCACCAGAGGAGCAAGAACCAAAAGGTAGACGAGTCCTGACGGTGGATTACACTAGGTTGAAGCCTCAGGACCTAATTGAGCGTGCCGCCGGGTTCAGTGACAGTAACCTCTGGCTGGACTGGGTGGCTCAAAATGCTAAAGAACAACATGTATCTGATTGTGTTGTCTGTGCTTCAGCCAGACCACGTTTGTTCACGGAGCCCGCACCACTGTATCCAGAGGACAAGTGGGGCTATGACTGTATGCTGCGGCTGACTAAAAGTGCAGTGAGTACTGGCAACTGCACTCTGTTGTCTAGTTTATTTCCCCCAATCCCGAAACAGACAAAAGCAGGACCATTTGTGCCAAAACAAGATAACTATACATGTTTCAAGTTCTCCACAGATACGGTAAAGTACAAGGTGGGAGACATTGACCCAAGCTGGTGCTCCGTTACTCTGACGGGGAGAACCACAAACAATGTAAGTGACCCAAACACGCTGATTGGAACATGGGCAAGAAGTGGGCTGTATTATTATTGTGGGCAGAACACCCTTTTGGTCCGTGTTGCTCTGGGAAGCGAGGGAACGTGTGCCATGGTGCGACTGTGGGCCATACCACAACACAACACACGTACATTGGCAGCCAGACGTAACAGACACATCTTAGTGAAGAGAGGGACACAGGGGACACATGCTTTCAATCCTAGGCTGAACTCACCTACCTGGATTGACTCAATAGGAGTGCCCAGGGGAGTTCCAAATGAGTATAAACTAGTAGACCAAGTAGCTTCAGGATTTGAAAGTACATTCATCTGGATAACGCCTAATAAGGATGTTGATCGTGTAACCCAGTGTTAAAAACGGGATTAAAAGCATAAATATTAATACTCTTTTGATTAAAATACTAATTTCATGATGGTAATAAATATTGATAAAAAGAAGTTAAATATAATAAATACTGATAAAAAGCATGTAAACATAAGTTTAATTAATATGTACGTATGTATATGTAATATATAAATGGTGTGGGGGCAGGACTTAGTCCTGTGGAGTGTGTTTGTTAGATCCACTGAGCGACCAATCATTGGCTGGTCTGACCCTCCCCCAGTCTGTGTGCGCTGCTCAGACACCTGTGTGTGCCTTCGTGTGCCAGTCAGATACGTCAGAGACACAGACGGTGAAAGATCCATTTACCCGTGCGGCGAAGAAGCTAGCTGGATAGTGAAAGCCCTTTTTCGGCGAGAATAATAAGATTGATACCTTATTCTAGAGGCCGTGAGCCAGCGTGAGCACTGTGAAGCCCCGTGTAGCATTTGTTGCTTCACATGGTAAGTCCCAGGCAGTACATGTGCACTAGCATAGCATGCTACGCTAGCCATTTTGCAATGAAAGTGCCCTTTCCGAGGCTAAAGCAAGTAGCACTGAGTCTGCTGCACTTTATACGAAATGTTCTTTAAAGGTTCATGTCACATTACTGTGGTATTGATGTATAATGTATGGTTTTGTGCGAAGTTGTTATGTTAGCACATGTTCACTTTTCTCATGGTGCTAATTATAGTTCTGCAACGTGAAAGCAACGTGAAATTAAATGCCTTCACCTGCACTTTACTTAGTAGAAACTTGATAAGTCTCAAGCCAATGTGTATTTTAATGCACTGCTGAGCTATTTTGTATTATTTTAAATGTGTGTTTCCCATGCACTTTTTCCCTTTGAAATTAGAATAATTTGTTGTACAACATCGAATGTTTTGAAAGAAATTTAGAAACACTACAAGCAAGTAGTAGTAATAATAAGTTACAGACATGATAGCTTAAATGTTGAACTACTGTGTTCTGGCCTGGTCCCCAGCTCAGGCGAGCCAGCCAGGAGCCTAGAGTGTTGTGTGACAACATTGGAATCCTCTATGACCTTTGATCAGACCCTCACATACTGTGAAAATGGATTTTGTCAAGAAGTATGCCATTAAAGTACCAAATGCCTTTATTGTTAGCGGTGTTACAGATAGAGAGAAAGACAAAGAGGTATTTGAGTTTCTGGAGCAACATGGTACTATTCGTAGAGTACTCCCTGTCGATGATGACTCTTCTGCATTCCACAAAAGTCAGATTGTAGAGTTCGAGTCCGGTGCAGCCGTTGAAATATTAGGACCTAAGCTGCCTTACCTCTTACAGTCCACTGACAATCCAGATGTCAGTTACCGCATTCGAGCCTTAACTGACGTCTATACTAAGACCGTAGGGGGCAATGTTACTGAGGCTTACATTAGCAACCTGAAGGGTTTAGCCAAGTTAAGTGGGAAGGATTTCGAAGAAGTGTTGCGGCAGGCCATATCCACAATAGGGAAGACCATCGAAGCTGCTGAGACAGCTGAGATAAACCCTGAAAATGATACTGCTGACCAGACTTGCCCTGTGGTAGGATCCACACAACTTGGAGCCTCACCTTCAGTCTTAACTGAACTGCCTCACCCTCCTGAACCCATTCAGGGCACATTCCAACGCCCCATGAGACCAAACTTGACACCTCAAATATTGAGCCCAACTGACCTCAACCCACCAGAGGTTCAGAAAATAGTAGTTGAGCATGTTGTCAAGAGTGTTGAGAAGACATCACATGCTCACTCTACATTAAGACTCAGAGCTTTCTCTGGCAAGATGCCCAGACCTTACAGCGAAGCTGACTATGAAACATGGCGTTCTCATGTTGACTTGTTGATGGAAGATGCTTCTTTGTCTGAGTTGGAAAAAACTCGTAAGATACTTGAAAGTCTCCTTGCTCCCGCTTCTGATGTCATCCGCCCTCTTGGGCCAGAAGCCACTCCTGCAGACTATCTTAAACTTCTGGATTCAGCTTTTAGCACCGTCGAAGATGGTGAGGAACTGTTTGTACGCTTCATGAACACCCTCCAAGATCACGGTGAAAAGCCCTCTGCTTATCTGCTTCGTTTGCAGGTGGCAGTCAATCACACTGACAGGGGATTTCTTTAAATCACCTTGCCGTTCTTCAGCTAAGACATCTGAGTTAGAAAACACAAACACTGCAGTTCTTTCACTCGCGAGGACGGTCACAGAGCGCTCGCACAAGAGACACTCATGGACTCGCGCTTTGTCACCATCTGCGTTCTTTATTTATACAAGATTGTTCTGTGTGTGTGTGTGTGTTACAAAGATAACAACGTCACTCAGAGCAGCGGGTTTTTCCCTTTTCTACATCTGTGTGTTCTTGTAAAAAGAGCTGAGGTTTCACTTCTCTACATCTAAATGTTCTCTGAATACAGGAAGCGGTTATTTGCTGAATGGGTTCATCACACAAGTTACTAGGTGAAAAGTCATGTAGACATATGGTTTGCTTAGTGATACATAAAAGAATACATTTCATGTAGCTGATAACACTATATAAAAACAATTTTCCTTTGACATTCCCTGCTGTTTATCAGAACAATGAAATGTATCAATAAGTAACTACTTGTCTTTCACATTTTCAGTTACTACATCATTATTTGCACTTCATCTTCATCTAACAAATAGGACAAGAAGTCTTCATGATCTTCATTGATTTCAGTACATCTGCGTATGCTGTGAATGATTAACTTATCATCTGTGAAATTACAGCTTTTAAACAAGGAATAACTCAAATAAAGAAAACAAAATTAAACCAGGAAAACTCCAACGCCAATCAACCGTCTCTATAGCATCTGAAGTCATGTTTAAAGAATGTACATTATCTGGTATTTAGGTGCAGCATGTGGTGTTGAATAAGACGCACAATCCTCCTTTCTCAGCCAGGATCATGTGCAGTGCTACACGATGTTGCATTACAGCAATTCTGAGAGCGTCTATTTCTTGGCTTTGTCCCTCGTTGACCTTTCAGGATGCTTTGAGAAACAAGCCGAATCTATAGTCCAGTATCTCACTTCTGAGAGGACGTTTTTCCAACTCCTGCCCACAGGAAGAGTGAGTTGAGTACCTTTTGTCCAGTTGTCCAGATTTTGAATTCTTCAGGTACGTCGGTTTCCCAGATTGAGTCATGTGGTCTGGCTGTTGAAGTTGAGCGTTTCTTCCTGGATGAGGATGAGGATGTTGTTGTTGTTGTTGTGCACTTTACAAAAGTCATTCTGAAGGTGTGATCGGAGATCAGAATTAGTGCACATGTTCCAGGGTGTTTCCCATAAATGGTTGTGTTTAATATGCTCGACATGTGCGAGCAGACGTAACAGTCTTTCTCTGTGATCGTCCATCTTCTCTGTCTGCCTCGTGGCTCAGCTGCTGTTGGCATCAGCTGGGGTCCTGTAAGGGTGAGCTTTGTAGTCAAGGTAACCAGGAGGGTTCCCCTTCACACCTACACCTGGCTGCCTAAAGTTGATCGGATAGAGATTGGAGTGTGGGCTTACCCGACGGGGGCCCAAGAACGCACTTACCACCCTCACCCCCGAAACAACCAAGCGTAGGCGCTTCCTCCTTGGTGTCGGGGCTTCCCGGGACCTCAGCCTTTTTGCATTGGCTCTGATGTATCCAGGAGGGTCTCTCTGCAGTTTTACAGGCTGTGGGTGTTGTCAATAACACTTTGTATTGGCCCTCCAAATGGGGTAAACTCGATTTTTTCCTCTGGAGCACCCCTTTCGCCTGGTTTCAACCTGCAAGAGACAGGAGAAGAGTCTTACGGCAGTTTATTGTTCAAAACAATATCCTTATTTTCTAGTAGTTTTGCCATCCATTCTGCCAGAGTTGTTTCTCTGACAGATTTGTCTAAAGGTTCACTTTTTGCAACTGAGATTGCATCTGCTTTTTTCACTGGATAAATCTCTGGCCATTTTGAGAATACGTCTATAATCACTAGAGCGTATTTTGAGCCTTGACTTTCACTTAATTCAATAAAGTCCATGTGAATGGTGTAAAATGGATGAGGTGGGGTGGGGAAATGTCCTCTTATTATCCTCAGATTGCCTTGTGAATTGTGTTTTTGACAGATCATGCATGTCCTCACAAATTCCTTTGCTGAATTTTCAAAATTTAGAGTATAAAAGTGTATGTTTATGACTTGGACTATCCCTCCCGTTGAAACATGGCTTAACCCCATGGGTCACTAATGCTGCTGTTCTGTGCAGGGACTTGTAAGGTTTTCCTTCACAAGTCATCAGATCATTTTCTAGTTGTGCCCCACACTTTAACCATTTCTTCTGTTCTGTAGTTGGTGCGGCTTTTTGTTCATCTTTAAGTACATCAAGTGGTATTTGCATAGAGGACGCAGACATTAATGTGTCTACAGTTTGCTGTGCGGCTAACTTAGCTGCTTGATCTGCAAAGTTATTGCCTTTAGTTATTTCTGATTTATATTTCTGATGTGCAGCAAAGTGATGTACTGCTAAAAAAACATACTGACTGTCAGTATATATATTTATGTCTTGGCCTGCGTGCAATTTACATGCACGTATGACTGCTGTGAGTTCTGCACTCTGAGCAGAGTGGGAGGATGTTAGCGGTTTCGCTTCTAAAACTCTGTTTGCTGTAGTTACTGCATAGCCGACGCAGTTTCATCCTAGGCTATTTTTAGACGCTGAGCCGTCTACAAAAATGTCGGTGAAACCAGCTTGTGGGTACTGTGAATGTCAACACGTGGCTTTGTCTCCTCATCTAATTTTTTCATACAGCAGTGTGGATGACCTTCTTCGGGTGAGGCCAAAAGTGTGCTCGGGTTCAACTGACCGCACTTCTCGATTCTAATGTGTGATTGTGACAATAAGATTCCAACATATGAGAGCTGTCTTGCATGTATCAGGTAAGAGAAATTGGCTTAGATTAAAATTGAAGTCACCGCGTGTGGTACTCTAATAATCAAAGTGTGCTCTAAAACAATGTCAGGCAATGCTAAACTATATTCATTTGTAATACTATTTTCAAGTTACTGAATGCTTCTTCTGTTTCATTTCTTTGTAGATGCAACACTACATTTTTACTTAAGGCATTTTAGGCAATTCCTATTTTTCAAAGAATTCATACATCTCACACATCTTACATATTTCAAACTTTTAAGCTAGGATTAAAAACTTTGCATTACTTACAGCTCATAGCTCACAGCTCTAAAACTAGACATTAGTAAATCATATGCCTAATCATTATGTGTCATTGTGATCCACAAGTATGATCACAAATTTGTTTTTCAAACCAACAAAACAAACAAACAAAAACAAAAATCAAATTGCCGATGGCGTGAACGCTTTACGGACATGAGTCAGGACACAAAAAGAAAAAAAGAAAAAGCTGCTGTCAGAAACAAAGCAGAAGTGTGAGGAAAAAAACTGAGCTCACAGACAGCTGCATGTGTGAGCTTTAATATGCAGCTTCTGCTCTAAAAGACAAATAACAATAAAAAATGTGTAACTTGCTCATCAGCTTGGTAGTGCCCACATATTTAATTCAGCTTCTCAAACCTGTAGCTTTAGCTGTTGTATACAGGGTTTGGCTTAGTAGTTGTTAGTATAGGTGTGCTCTATATCTCAACAATTTCTCATCTAGGATGACAGGTTATCAATCAGGTCAAATGTCTCTATGCACCTGATTACTTTAGGTATTTTCCTTATTTTCTTCATTTCATATATCATTGTACTGAGTTTGAGCAAACCTTAAGCTTGAATCAGACTACTTTTAACAATTATCCACCTCACATCATAACTGACTGAGGTGCCTCTTCTTATTAATAGTATGTCATTATTAATGTTATTATTGTTTTTTTTTATAACAGCAGTAGCATATTACAATATTTTATTAGTACATTACAATATTTTATCAGTATATTACAATATACCAATATACTACTAATATACAATAGTTTATTATTTTATATTTTATTATGTATCCATCAGGGGCTGGGGGTGATCTGCAGCTTCACCCCCTCCCAAGCTGGAGACATTTACCTTTTCACACACTTTCCTTGGCTGAACAATGACACAGCCTTAATATACCTTATGCATCTCTCTATTTTATTTAATATTTTTCGTGTGAATTATCTGTTTTCATTCATGCTATTCATTCTGGGCATGGTTGTCTACCCAATTTTGTTTCATTTGTTAATACCAATCTACAGGTTGTTTTCCTTCCTATTATTAGTTTGAATACAGTAGAGATAAGCTCTAATTTAATTTAACCTTTTTTTTTTTATTCCACTTCATTCCTCTTGTATTTATATGTATTCAGTTGGGTCTGTATCCAGCCCTTTTTTAAACTTTGATCTCTAATCTTTTACTTGATGATGGATTATTGTGTTCTTCCTAGTCTGAACTGCTTCTTTGTTTCTTACAGTCACGTACAAAATGTGTCTCTTTTTCACACCTCCAGCATGCAGTCTTAAAGCCACTTTTTGGTGTGTGTATAGGCCTACCTATACCTCTTGCTGTTCCACTATGCATTCCTCTGTCTTTCTTTTGGACTAGTCCTACTCTGGTTTGTTGTTTTTCTAACATTTCTCATCAGGTGTTATTTTTGCTTGTTTATTCTCCATTCTCAAGGATTTTGCTGGGCTGTCACTGGCACGCTTGACTTCAGGGTGGTGGCTGACACGCCCTTCTACTCCGCGCACGGAGCGGTGTCAGTTTTATGAGGCGGAACTCAACCTTTCCCTTTTGTCGCCAGTACGTGAGCCTCAGCAAAGAAAACAATAAAAAAAACAAAAAACAATGGAAGTAGTTCAGCAGCGTATTGTGCTGTAAAATCAATTTACTTCCAGAACACATATACATACACACAGATAGACATTTGCGCGCTAATTTGTCACGAAGTATTTCACGGTCACTTCTAAAACCACTCTAAACACATTTCCTTGTGGTGAACTTAAACCTTATTTGTCACGAGGTATTTGACGGCAACCTCTAGAACCAATCTAAACTTAGTTCCTTCCGGCGAACTCAACCTATTTCACGAGTTTCACGAAGTAATTGCGGCTACTTCTAACCTATTTTACGCGTATCACGAAGTAATTCCGGCTACAACAAACCTATTTTGCGCATTCTTCTAAACCCTTCCGGCGGTTTAAAACCAACAGTGTTTTCTCACCCTCAGTCGTCTTTTGCTGGTTGTGAGGTCATCTGGTTGGATCCCAACGTCGTGGACCAGAACTATTACACCGGCCTGGACCCGAATTTTTCTTACGTCCCAGGTCTTTCACCTCTACCTGGAGAGGGCTGTCGACAGACTTCGGTGCTGGCTTTTCACGGCGTCAGATTACAGCAGTCAGACCTTGCATTGGAGTCACAGAAACGTGTCTGTTGTTTCCATCGCTAGGCTCGAAGGACCAATTTAAATGACAGGGGATTTCTTTAAATCACCTTGCCGTTCTTCAGCTAAGACATCTGAGTTAGAAAACACAAACACTGCAGTTCTTTCACTCGCGAGGACGGTCACAGAGCGCTCGCACAGGAGACACTCATGGACTCGCGCTTTGTCACCGTCTGCATTCTTTATGTATACAAGATTGTTCTGTGTGTGTGTGTGTGTTACAAAGATAACAACGTCACTCAGAGCAGCGGGTTTCTCCCTTTTCTACATCTGTGTGTTCTTGTAAAAAGAGCTGAGGTTTCACTTCTCTACATCTAAATGTTTTCTGAAAACAGGAAGCGGTTATTTGCTGAATGGGTTCATCACACAAGTTACTAGGTGAAAAGTCATGTAGACATATGGTTTGCTTAGTGATACATAAAAGAATACATTTCATGTAGCTGATAACACTATATAAAAACAATTTTCCTTTGACACACACCGTGCGCAGAGGTGGGCTTGAACCACATGAAGTAAATAAGCAGCTTCTTAAACAGTTTTACAGAGGCTGCTGGGATGATAACTTGCTAATGGAGTTGCAGTTGGAGCTAAAGCATAAGGAGCCACCCACGTATGCAGAGCTATTGCTTCTCCTGCGTACTGCAGAAAACTGCCAAGAAGTTAAAAGCACACGAATGAAGAAACACTTTAGCGCCACAAAACCAAAAGCAGTGTCTCATGAACAGATGGTCACTGAAACAAATGCAGATGTTTATCCATCAAAGTCAGATAGTCTAGAAGAACTCAAAAAACAAGTTGGCGATCTAAAAAGCCAATTAGGTGCCGTCGTGAAGCCAAAGAAACAAGCAACACTGAATACAGTTCGAACAAGGAAACCTGAAAATAAAAAACCTGACCATGCCAAACCTGAAAACTCACCTCCACCCAGCCGCCGCAGTACTAGGCCCAAACCCTGGTATTGCTTCTGCTGTGGGGAAGATGGACATATAGTAGCCACTTGTGAGTCAGAGCCCAATCCTGCCCTTGTAGTTGCAAAACGAAAGGAACTAAGAGTGAGAAGGCAGATATGGGACAGGCAGAATGACCAGCTTTCTTTAAACTAAATTCTGCCTCCGTTGCGGGACAAATGGAGGCTGATGCTTTGTTAACCCGTCCCACCCAGGTTAAACAAAAAGCTTCACCTAAAAAGTGTGCCAGCCTAAAGTCACACACAAAAACAGATTCCTTTGACCTTCCTAAAGGTCTAATTGGTACAAAGAGTACTGCACAAGTGAAAGTTAATGGTCACACAGTGAGTTGTTTGCTAGATACTGGTTCCCAGGTGACTACAGTCCCCGAGTCCTACTATTGTCTGCATTTGTCCTGTCATGAGATTGGCACCCTCAACTTTTAGAAGTTGAGGGTTCCAACGGTCAGTCTGTGCCTTACTTAGGCTACATTGAACTGCATGTCACTTTCCCAAAAGACTTCCTTGGCATTGAAGCTGAAGTTGTCCCCGATGTGCGCACAGCTTCTCGGTCCTTAGTGCTAATTGGGACAAACACATTAGATGTACTTTATGAGCTGTACTCTGACGCATGCCATGAACTGCAGCTGAACCTGCCATATGGCTATAGGGCAGTTCTAAAAGTTCTTGAATCACGACACAAACAGTCCAAAGATAGTAGTCTTGGTTTAGTGACGATGCACAACAAAGAGCCACAGTTGATTCCAGCAGGCCAAACTGTTGTTCTAGATGGTGATGTAGCTGTGTCAGCCGGTTATGGTGAAAAGTCCGTCTTGTTAGAGTATCCACGAATGTCAGCCTTACCTGGTGACATCCTTGTGAAACCTTGTCTCATAGACCTACCTGAACGAGCACCTTACTTTGTTCCAGTTATACTTACCAATGAATCCGAACATGGTGTGACAATCCCTCTAAATTGTGTCATCGGAGAAGTCAGTGCATATCAAAGAGTTCTATCTCACGAACACTCAGTGAGAACTCCAAGATCCCGAACTGAGCAGAAGTTAAATGTAACATATAACTTTGACTCTTCCCCTATTAGCGCTGAATGGAAGGAGCGCGTAACCGAAAAGCTAAGCCATATGCCCGAAGTGTTTGCACAAAATGATCTCGACTTTGGAAAAACGGATCAAGTGAAACATGCAATCAGATTGTCAGATGAAACACCGTTCAAGCGTAGAGCACGTCCCATACATCCGAACGACCTGGAAGCAGTCTGTAAGCACCTCAAAGAACTGCAAGAAACTGGCGTGATCAGGGAATCTACCTCCCCTTTCTCTTCACCCATTGTAGTCGTGCGGAAGAAAAATGGTGAAGTCCGCCTCTGTATCGACTACAGAAAGCTTAACGCACAGACTATAAAAGATGCTTACGCTCTCCCCAATTTGGAGGAAACGTTTTCCACCTTGATCAGGTCACAATGGTTCTCTGTCCAGGATTTAAAATCGGGGTATTACCAAATTGAGATGGAGGAGCTGGACAAACCCAAGACGGCATTCGCGTGTTCCATCTGCTTTTGGGAATTTAATAGAATGCCCCAAGGCATTACAAACGCCCCCAGCACATTCCAACGGCTCATGGAAAAATGTATGGGCAACATGAACCTGCGTGAAGTGATCGTGTTTCTTGATGACATCATTGTATTCTCCAAGACACTTGAAGAACATGAGGCTTGCTTAATGAAAGTTCTTGATCGCCTGAAAGAACATGGGCTCAAACTCTCCCCCGAAAAATGCAAGTTTTTCCAAACTTCTGTCAGATATCTTGGGCACATTGTGTCCAGCAAGGGAGTGGAGACTGACCCTGAAAAGGTGGAAGCCTTAAGTACCTGGCCTGTGCCCCGTGATCTTAAACAGCTCCGCTCATTCTTAGGCTTTTCAGGGTACTACAGGCGGTTCATTAAGAACTATTCGAGTATCGTTAAGCCCCTCACTGACTTAACATCAGGCTACCCTCCATTGCGCAAAAGCACAAAGCCTAAAGCTAAGTCTGTCCAGTACCATGACCCCAAGACACCTTTCGGCGAGCGATGGACTCCCTCTTGTGATCTTGCTTTCAAAACCATCATTGAGAAGCTCAGTACTGCGCCTGTATTGGGTTTTGCTGACCCTAAACTGCCATATATGCTCCATACCGACGCCAGCACTACAGGGCTTGGCGCCGCGCTCTATCAAGAGCAGAATGGCCAGACCAGGGTAATAGCTTATGCAAGCCGTGGGTTGTCTAGGAGTGAATCTCGTTATCCCGCCCATAAGTCAGAGTTTTTAGCCTTGAAGTGGGCAGTGACGGAGAAGTTTGCAGATTACTTATATGGAAATCAGTGTACTGTCATAACAGACAGTAATCCTCTGACGTACATATTAACTACTGCTAAGATGGATGCCATGAGTTACAGATGGTTAGCTGCCCTGTCAACGTTTAGCTTTGAGCTCCAGTACAGAGCAGGCAAGCTTAACTCAGATGCAGATGGCCTTTCTAGACGGCCACATGGCGAGTTGCTTAACGACGCAGTGTCCCAAAAAGAGCTCGACCACATACAGCAGTTCACACAAAATCACCTGTCCCTACCTGACAGCAGTTTAAGTCCTGAAGTACTGTCTACTATATGTGAGAAACACCTTGTATGCAGCTCTCAAAATGACACCATCCCTTTGGTTCACTCGCTAGCCATTTCTGCAGCTGCCATTCCAGGTGACTTTGTCAATGAAAATGACTGTGGTGGTCTTCCTGTTATACCCCATATGTTCCCTGAACAGATCACAAACGAACAAAGAACAGACCCTTGTCTGAGGGAAGTCATTGCACAAATTGAAACTGGAGAAAAGGTCCCACCAACTGGGCGAGCTAAACTTCCTGATATCAACCTTCTACTCCGAGAGTTCAATCGATTGGAGATGCACAATAACATCCTGTACCGAACTCGCCGAGATGGAGGAGATGTTACTTACCAGCTTGTCTTACCTGAACAGCTCCGTGACTCAGTCTTCCAAAGCCTCCACTGTGACATGGGCCACTTAGGCACTGAGCGTACCTTAGATCTTGCCCAAACAAGGTTCTATTGGCCTCACATGGCAGCATATATAGAACATAAGATCAAAACATGCAACCGCTGTGTAAGACGCAAAACTCCTCCAGAAAAAGCAGCCCCACTTGTGAATATCAAATCCAGCAGACCCCTCGAATTAGTCTGCATGGACTTCCTGTCCATTGAGCCTGATTGAAGTAATGTGAAGGATGTGCTTGTATTAACCGATCATTTCACGAAATATTCATTAGCCATCCCTACCAGCAATCGGAAAGCTCAGACCGTTGCAAAAGCCCTTGGGACAACTTCATAGTCCACTATGGGATACCCGAACGCTAGCATAGCGATCAAGGTCCCGACTTCAAGTCCCACATTATCCAAGAGCTTTGCAAGATCATGGGCATTCGCAATATCCGGACAACACTCTATCACCCCAGAGGGAACCCGGTAGAATGTTTCAATAGAATGTTACTAAGTATGCTAGGTACTCTTGAGGAAAAGGACAAAACTCAGTTGCACAACTATGTCAAACCACTCGTTCATGCGTACAATTGTACGAAAAATGATACAACTGGTTTTGCCCCATATGAGTCAATGTTTGGCCGTCAGCCAAGATTACCAATCGATCTAGCATTTGGGCTGCCCTTTAACAACAAAAGTTTTAAGTCGCATTCTCAGTACATAACAAAACTAAAGGCAACTCTACAAGAGACCTACAAACTAGCAACAGACCATGCTAACAAAATAGCAGAAAGAAACAAAACAAGGTTTGAAACCCTCAAAACTAGAGCCAGGTGACAGAGTTTTGGTGCGTGCAGTCCGTCTCAGAGGCAAACACAAGCTAGCCGACAAGTGGGAGACTGATATTCACGTTGTGGTGAACCAAGCAGGTGACTTGCCCGTCTACAGTATAAAACCCCTAACGAAAGAGGGCCCAGTCCGCACAGTCCACTGCGATCTCTTGCTCCCTTGTGGTTTTCTTGCCCCTGTTGAGGAGAAACCTGTCCAACCAACTCATGTACGCAAACCAAAAACAAGGCAATCACCTAAACATCATAGGGAATGTGATCATTCAGAATTGGAAGATGAGGATGTCTGTTGGTTCAGAGAGGAACCTATTCAAGAGCCCATAAAGGTCACTCGAGTCTATGAGATTCCCCAGCCAAAGACACACCCTTACGATCAGAAGCATGCTGAAACTCACTTACCCGGAGGAGATAACTTACATGAACATGACAACTTGCCTAGAAGTGACAACTTACATGAACGTGACAACTTGTCTGGAGGTGACAATTTAACCGGATGTGACAACTTACCTGAATGTGGAAATCCACTTGGATGTGGAAGCCTAGAGGAGAGTGAAACCATGGTGGAACACTCAAACACTGATAATGAATGCGAGAGTGACACTAACTTACCTGATGGACCTGCCTGTGATGGGCCAGTGAAAGAAGACAACTCAAATGATAATCAAGCAAACTCAAGTCAGTCAAATACTGACAGTGAAGCCGCAGCGACTATAAGGTGCTCAGAGAGAACAAGAACCCAACCAGAACGACTACAATATAGTCAGTTGGGAAATCCCCTCGTTTCCATTGCCCAGTCCCTGTTTCAAGGTCTAAGCCTGGCTTTTACCAGTGCCTTGACAGAACAAGATTCTGTGGTCATCCCCAGGAATGCTGGTTCCCCTGTCATTACCGTTTAGCTATCCCATGCAAAGGGACTTGCATGATTCTAAGGGGGGATAGTGTAACCCAGTGTTAAAAACGGGATTAAAAGCAAAATTATTAATACTCTTTTGATTAAAATACTAATTTCATAATGGTAATAAATACTGATAAAAAGCATGTAAACATAAGTTTAACTATTATGTACGTATGTATATGTAATATATAAATGGTGTGGGGGCAGGACTTAGTCCTGTGGAGTGTGTTTGTTAGATCCACTGAGCAACCAATCATTGGCTGGTCTGACCCTCCCCCAGTCTGTGTGCGCTGCTCAGACACCTGTGTGTGCCTTCGTGTGCCAGTCAGATACGCCAGAGACACAGACGGTGAAAGATCCGTTTACCCGTGCGGCGAAGAAGCTAGCTGGATAGTAAAAGTCCTTTTTTCGGCGAGAATAATAAGAGTGATACCGTATTCTAGAGGCCGCGAGCACTCTGAAGCCCCGTGTAGCATTTGTTGCTTCACATGGTAAGTCCCAGGCAGTACATGTGTGCTAGCATAGCATGCTACTTGCCGCTAGCTCCGATGCTAACTTCCGCTAGCCATTTTGCAATGAAAGTGCCCTTTCCGAGGCTAAAGCAATTAGCACTGAGTCTGCTGCACTTTATACGAAATGTTCTTTAAAGGTTCATGTCACATTACTGTGGTATTGATGTATAATGTATGGTTTTGTGCGAAGTTGTTATGTTAGCACATGTTCACTTTTCTCATGGTGCTAATTATAGTTCTGCAACGTGAAAGCAACGTGAAATTAAGTGAATTCACCTGCACTTTACTTAGTTGAAACTTGATAAGTCTCAAGCCAATGTGTATTTTAATGCACTGCTGAGCTATTTTGTATTATTTTAAATGTGTGTTTCCTATGCACCTTTTCCCTTTGAAATTAGAATAATTTGTTGTACAACATAGAATATTTTGAAAGAAATTTAGAAACACTACAAGCAACTAGTAGTAATAATAAGTTACAGACATGATAGCTTAAATGTTGAACTACTGTGTTCTGGCCTGGTCCGCAGGTCAGGTTTTTTTCCTTTGCTTATTTGGATTGGATTGGTTTTGAGGACCTGAGAAGAATCGAGGATCCCTTTTCCAGTACTGGATGGCGAGCCCAGCCCAAAGAGCCGGATGAACTGGTAGATTGTAACCCGACTGGTTACAAACACACTGAGTGACTATTGAACATTGACAGACTGAAATTGACTTTAAAAAAAGGACACAAAAGACAATATATCCTTGGTTCGACCATTTGTGGGGTTTATTTTATTTTATTTTGTTTTTAAGAAGCGTGCTCTACCTTTGTTAAATGTGCACAACCTGCTAAACTTTAATAATTGTCAATAAATGCAATTGTGTTTTCTACACCTACTGCGTACAAGTCCTCTGTTGTCACACACCCTTGGCTCCTACGAATCTAGAACCTGTCTGATCTGGCCCATATTTCCCTTCTGTCCTCGTACTGTGGTTAAAGGTAACTACACTGCCCATACTACATGCAAAGAAGGCAAGAAGTAGCACTAACAGGTCTTACATGCCCATTACTAGTATTGCACCACCAGTGTTACAATCACATAAATTATGTTCATTATAATTTGCTGAGACTCTCTAACCTAACCAGTGACGCCATAGAAGGGTTCGCAGAAGAATTGGGTCCGACCTCTTTGATGGGAGTGCAAAATCGAATGGCCCTTGACATGTTGTTGGCGGAGAAGGGGGGCGTATGTGCAATGTTTGGAGACATGTGCTGCACCTTCATCCCCAATAACACTGCTCCAGATGGATCAGTAACTCGAGCCCTGGAGGGCCTTAAAACTCTGTCTAAAACCATGCATGAGCACTCAGGAATTGACAACCCGCTGGAGAGTTGGATGGCATCCGTGTTTGGACAATGGAAAGGTTTGGCTATATCTGCAATGCTCGCAACATTCTTAGGGTTACTGGTCACCTGTGGTTGTTGTCTCATTCCTTGTGCCAGAGGATTGTTGGTAAAGGTAATAACGAGGGCAGTGGACCCCGGAGCGGTGGTTCCGGTGTTTCAGTGTCCACTGATAACCTCTGTAGTAACTGAGGGGGCTGAGGAGTGACACAACACCAGGTGTGGTGAGCTTCCAAAAGAAAGCTCAAGAGAGGGAATGTGGAGATACAGAAATTATTTTATTGCTACAATATAACCTGCATTATTAACAGTGCCGTAATAATATACCTTACAGCACTGATATTGTATTAAAGATGTTTGCCACCATATTAACCTTTATTACAGGTGCAGCCATAATCATTTTATACACACATTGCATTTTTGTGCTCATTCAGAGTTGATGTTCAGTCTATTAAAGGTTTTAAGCTTTGTGAAGCGCTATGTCTTCACAATCTATTCTGTAAGTGACTGGAGCATAGAAGGACTGCATACACGCTTGAAATTCATTTAGCTTCTAACTGCATTTTAGTTTACTTGGCAACAGATGACAGAGGACCAGTCAAGAGAAGTACCAGCCCCAAGAACCTTCTGGGCTTCAAACTTATTGCCTTACATGGAAGGTGTTAACTAAAGAGGAACTGTCTGTAAATTTAAAGATGTACCATTTACTGTAATCAACGTCTTTGATCTGTAATTGACTCCATGAATGGGGCGTTATCCCTGTTGCTTTAAAAGTATTCTCAAATGTATTTTTATCAGAAAACGTGTGCTAATGTGATGTTGCCATACTTCTTCTCCTGTGTGTGTTTTAATAAACTCATCGTTTGATTGCACTCTTCTGGGCATCCGTTGGTTTGTTTCATTGCTCAACATTGCTTGGTTTTGCGACACAAACTAAGTCAAAACCATTAAATACCTAAGCAGCCTGTGCCAGGGATCTGTGTTTGCTGATACCTGGCACCGTGCACTGAAGTTTTACACCAAACAAAATAAGTCAAAACTATTAAACACCTACGCAGTGTGTGCCAGGGATCTGTGTCAGCCGATCCCTGGGACTGTGCACTAAACTTTCTGATCACATAAACTAAGCCAAAACCGTTAAATACCTAACAAGTCTGCACCAGGGTTCTGTGTCAGCTGATCCCTGGGACAGTGCACTAAATTTCATGAACAAATAAACTAAGAGAAAAACATTAAATACCTGACCAGCCTGCGCCAGACATCTGTGTCAGCTGCTCCACGCGACCGAGCACTTAAGGTTTACATCAAATAAATTAAGAGAAAAACATTAAATACCTAACCAGCCTGCGCCAGACATCTGTGTCAGCTGCTCCATGTGACCGAGCACTGAAATTTTATACATCTAATAAACTAAACCAAAACCATTAAATACCTAACCAGCCTGTTCATGGGATGTGTGTCAGCTGATCCCTGCGACGAGCACTTAAAGTTTATATCAAATAAACTAACCTAAAACCATTAAATACTTAACCAGCCTGCACCAGACATCTGTGTCAGCTGATCCCTTGGACAGTACACAAAACTTTCTGATCAAATAAACTAAGTCTAAACCATTAAATACCTAGCCTGCCTTTGGCAGGGATCTGTGTGAGCTGATCCCTGGGACCGTGCAATGAAGTTTTACATCAAATAAACAAAGTTTAAACCATTAAATACCTAACCAACCTGTGCCAGGGATCTGTGTCAGCTGATCCCTGGGACGGTGCACTGAAGTTTTAGATCAAGAAAACTAAACCAAAACCATTAAATACCTAACCAACTTCTGCCAGGGATCTGTGTCAGCTGATCCGTGGGACCATGCACTGAAGTTTTAAATCAAATAAACTGATCCAAAACCATTAAATACCTAACCAGCCTGCACCAGACATCTGTGTCAGGTGATCCCTGGCACCATGCACTAAACTTTCTGATCAAATAAACTAAGCCAAAACCATTAAATACCTAACCAGCCTGTGCCAGGGATCTGTGTCATCTGATCCCTGAGACTATGCAGTGAAGTTTTACATCAAATAAAGTAATCCAAATCCATCAAATGCCTAACCAATCTGTGCCAGGGATCTGTGTCAGCTGATCCCTGGGACCATGCACTGAAGTTTTGCATCAAATAAACAAAGTCAAAACCATTAAATACCTAACCAGCCTGCGCCAAGGATCTGTGTCAGTTGATCCGTGGGACCATGCACTGAAATTTTACATCAAATACACTAAACCAAAACCATTAAATACCTAACCATTCTGTGGCAGGGAACTATGTCAGCTGATCCCTGCTACTGAGCACTGAAGTTTTTTCAACAAATAAAAAAGCCAAAACCAATAAATACCTAACAGCCTCCGCCAGGAACTGTGTCAGCTGATCCCTGGGACCATGCACTAAAGTTTTACATCAAATAAAAAAAACCAAAACCATTAAATACCTAACCAGCCTGCGCCAGAGATCTGTGTCAACTAAACCCTGTGACCGTGCACTGAAGTTTTACATCTAATAAAGTAAGCCAAACCATTAAATACCTAACCAGCCTTTGTCAGGGATCTGTGTCAGCTAATCCGTGGGACTCTGCACTGAAGTTTTACATCTAATAAACTAGGACAAAACCATTAAATACCTAACCAGCCTATGCCAGGGATCTGTGTCAACTGATCCCTGGGACCGTGCACTGAAGTTTTACATCAAATAAACTGAACCAAAACCATTAAATACCTACGCAGCCTGTTCATGGGATCTGTGTCAGCTGATCCCTGGGACCGAGCAGTGAAGTTTTATATCAAATGAACTAAACCAAACCCATTAAATACCTAACCAGCCTGTTCATGGGATCTGTGTTAGCTGATCCCTGGGACCGTGCACTGAAGCTTTACATGAAATAAACTCAACCAAAACCATTAAATACCTAACCATCCTGTTCATGGGATCTGTGTCAGCTTATCCGTGGGACTATGCACTGAAGTTTGACATCAAATAAAGTAAACCAAAACCATTAAATGCCTACCCAGCCTGTTCATGGGATCTGTGTCAGCTGATCCGTGGGACCATGCACTGAAGTTTTACATGAAATAAACTAAGCCAAAACCATTAAATACCTAACCAGCCTGTTCCAGGGATCTGTGTCAACTGATCCCTGGGACAGTGCACTGAAGTTTTACATCAAATAAACTAAACCAAAACCATTAAGAACTGTTGTGGGATTTCTCTTTAGTGTATTGTCCTTTAATGTATTGTATTGCTTTCATGTTACTTAGTTTAGTATGTCTGGTTCACACCTCATTCACGCTGGGAAACAGACGGTGAGAAACTGGTGAATGTCTCCCAGGATGCGGAAGCTCACACAGGAAGGCTTGTCCCCAGAGTGGGGGAGATTCACACAGGTGATAGAGAGTCTGTCTGTTTAGAGCCAAGGTGTGAACTGCAACTGTAAAAGCCTTTTGTTCTGTGACTGTGTATAAAAAGGACCTGAACTGTTCATTGTCAGAGACGACTTTCAGTACCCCCTGACTGATGTCCCTCCTCATGCATGAGATAGCTGAAATAAAGGTGTTGTTACAACTCATCCCGTCTGCAGGCTTTGGTAATTAAAATTTCCACAACAATACCTAACCAGCCTGTTAATGGGATCTTTGTCAGCTGATCCAAGGGACCATGCACTGAAGTTTTACATCAAATAAACTAAACCTGTCATGATCCTGGGCCATGTTGGCCCAGTGTTCTTAGTTTTCGTTTGTTTTCTGTTTTGTTCTTTATTTTTGCCCTGGTTTCTAAGTTGTTCTGTTAAGATGCTCCTTATTTGATTACCCCCTCTGTGCTCCCCTGTGTATCTGTAGACCCTTGTTCCCCTCCTTGTGTTTTATTCCATTTTTCCCCAGCCGGTTATGTCGTGCACTCTCTACTCCTGTCTGAACCTCTGTACTTCCTGTTTTACTTTGACAGTCTCCCCTCAGTGTTGCGTTTATTCCTGCCATGTCTTGTTATGATTATCAGTGTCACCTGTGGTCCCCGTGTGCCCCCACTTCCCTCGTTAACCCTCTGTGTATTTATGTCTGCTTCTCACTCAGTTCTGGGTCGCATTCTCCCTCATTCATGGCCGTGTGTTTCTCTGTGTACTAGTGTATTGTTTCCCATCACAACAGAGAGGTATTGATATGTGACATCACATCAGCGACGCGAATCTGGCATTGATATTTGACATCACAGTAGACAGGCGATTATGGCATTGATATTTGACATCACAATAGAGAGGCAAATCTGGCATTGATATTTGTTTTCACAATAGAGAGGCGAATCTGGCATTGAAATGTGACATCACAGCAGAGACTCGAGTCTGGTATTGATATGTGGCATCACAATAGAGAGGCGAATCTGGTATTGATATTTGACATCACAACAGAGAGGCGAATCTGGCATTGATATGTGACATCACAGCAGATACGCGAGTCTAGTATTCATATGTGACATCACATTAGCGACGCGAATCTGGCATTGATATTTGACATCACAGTAGAGAGGCGATTATGGTATTGATATGTGACATCAGAATAGAGAGGCAAATCTGGCATTGATATTTGCTTTCACAAAAGAGAGGCAAATCTGGCATTGAAATTTGACATTACAACAGAGAGGCGAATCTGGCATTGATAATTGACATCACAGCAGAGATGAGATTCTGGTATTGATATTTGACATCAAAACAGAGAGGCGAATCTGGCATTGATATGTGACATCACAGCAGAGAGGCGAATCTGGCATTGATATTTAACGTCACAATACAGAGGCTAATCTGGCATTGATATTTGACATCACAATATAGAGGAGAATCTGGTACTAATATTTGACTTCACAATAGAGTTTCAGTTTTAGTTTCAGTTTCACTTTTATTTCTATAGCACATTTAAAAGACCCAGGTACATCATAGTGCTTCACAGACGAGTCGCATTTCGGGGTTACAACAGTAAAGGAGCAGGAAAATACAATTATCAACAAAAGAAAATACAGTTATAAGATGGTGATGTGGCAACAAGCATGAACCCGGGAAAAGTTAAAAACTAAGTTTTTTGGAAGGCAGGATTAAACAGGTGGGTTTTTAAACGTGATTTAAAGGATTGGATGGATTCCAACGCACGGACATCAATCGGCAAGCTGTTCCAGAGTTTTGGTGAGGCAAAAGCAACAGCTCGATCCCCCCTACTCTTCCGTTGAGAGATTGGTTGCATTAAGAGCCCCTGGTTAGAGGATCTGAGTGCTCTCGTGGGGATGTATAGGTCAAGGAGGTCGATTAAGTAGCTGGGTGCCAGGTTATTTAAAATTTTAAAAGTGTATAAAAGGATTTTAAAAATGATACGGTATTTGACGGGGAGCCAACGAAGGTTGGCGAGGATGGGTGTGATAAGGTCATGTCTTCTGCTGCCGCTTAAAAGGCGTGCTGCAGCATACTGGACTAGTTGCAGGCATTGGATGAGTGAAAGTTGGAGGCCTAAATAAAGAGAATTACAGTAGTCCAATCTCGAAGTAACAAGAGCATGAATGAGCTTTTCAAGGTCTTTATGTCGTAAGTAGGGCATTGCTTTAGACATTTGACATCACAGCTGGTTTTCACCACTGCAGCCACTTGCTTGTCTAATTTGAGAGAACTATCCAGCACTACTCCAAGGTTTCTGACAGTAAACGAAAGATGACTGGCATAGGATCCCAAGGTATCCGTTAGCTGTTTCAAGGGGATGTGAAAGTCAAAGATGATAATTTCTGTTTTGTTTTCATTAAGGGTGAGAGAGTTGTGCAGTAGCCAGTCTCTAATATAACGCAGGCAGTTGAACAACGGCAATAGCGGGGACTGGAGATCCATATCCAGAGGAAAATAGATTTGGAAATCATGCATATAACAGTGGAAAGAAATATTATGATTTCTGAAAAGAGAGGGGCGAATCTGGTATTGATATGTGACATCACATCAGAGACGCGAATCTGGCATTGATATTTCAAATCACAGTAGAGAGGCGATTCTAGGATTGATATTTGACATGACAACAGAGAGTTGATTCTTGCATTGATATGTGACATCACAATAGAGAGGCGAATCTGGCATTCACATTTGACTTCACAATAGAGAGGCGAATCTGGAATTGACATTTAACTTCACAAAAGAGAGGCGAATCTGGCATTGATATTTGACATCACAATAGAGAGGCGAATCTCGCATTGATATGTGACATCACAACAGAGAGGCGAATCTCGCATTGATATGTGACATCACAATAGAGAGGCGAATCTGGAATTGATATTTGTTTTCACAACAGAGAGGCGAATCTGGCATTGATATTTGTTTTCACAATAGAGAGGCGAATCTGGCATTGATATGTGACATCACAATAGAGAGGTGAATCTGGCATCGATATTCAACATCAATGTAGAGAGACTGGTCTGGCATTTATATTTGACATCACAACAGCGACGCGACTCTGGTATTAATATGTAACATCACAGCAGAGAGACGAATCTGACATTGATGTGTGACATCACAGCAGAGACGCAAATATGGCATTGATATGTGACATCACAATAGAAAGGCGAATCTGGCATTTATATGTGACATCACAATAGAGAGGCGATTCTGGCATTGATATGTGACATCACAATAGAGAGGCGAATCTGGAATTGATATTTGTTTTCACAACAGAGAGGCGAATCTGGAATTGATATTTGTTTTCACAACAGAGAAGCGAATCTGGCATTGATATTTGACATCACATCAGAGACCGAAATCTGGCATTGATATTTGACATCACAGCAATGAGGCGAAGCTGGAATTGATATTTGACATCACAATAGAAAGGCGAGTCACGCATTGATATTTGACATCACAACAGAGATTCGAAACTGGCATTGATATGTGACATCACAGCAGAGAGACGAATCTTACATTGATATGTCAAGTCAAAGTCAAAGTCAACTTTATTTGTCAATTCTGCCACATGTACAGGACATACAGAGAATAGAAATTTTGTTACTCTCAAACCCTAGATGAAGTTGCAATGAACATTTAAATATAAGAGATTGATTAAAAATGCAAGTAAAATAATTAAAAAAAGTAAAATTTGAATAAATACAGTACACTTTTACATATACCAAAAAAGCTATACAATATACCATATACAATATTCAGGTAACGGTAAATGACATTGAGTGGAGACCAGGCAAGGTAGTGCAAATAGGCAAATGGAGATTTGGTAATGTACGGTAGGAGATAGTGTACTGTGACATCACAGTAGAGAAGCGAATATGGCATTGAAATGTGACATCACAATAGAGAGGCGAGTCTGGCATTTATATGTGAGATCGGAAATAGAGAGGCGATTCTGGCATTGATATGTGACATCACAATAGAGAGGCGAATCTGGAATTGATATTTGACATCACAATAGAGAGGCGAATCTGGCATTGATGTTTGCTTTCACAACAGATAGGCGAATCTGGTATTAATATTTGTTTTCACAATAGAGAGGCCAATCTGGCATCGATATTCAACATCAATGTAGAGATTCTGGTCTGGCATTGATATATTAATTCACAATAGAGAGGTGAATCTGGCATTGATGTTTAACATCAATGTAGAGAGACTGGTCTGGCATTGATATGTGACATCACAATAGAGAGGTGAATCTGGCATTGATATGTGACATCACAGTAGAGATGTTCGTTTGACATTG
Source organism: Pelmatolapia mariae (assembly GCF_036321145.2). Taxonomy (NCBI): domain Eukaryota; kingdom Metazoa; phylum Chordata; class Actinopteri; order Cichliformes; family Cichlidae; genus Pelmatolapia; species Pelmatolapia mariae. The sequence continues at coordinate 30,277,874 of NC_086238.1, read as the reverse complement.
ATATGTCACATCACAGTAGAGAGGTGAATCTGGCATCGATATTCAACATCACAATAGAGAGGTGTGTTGTGGGATTTCTCTTTAGTGTATTGTCCTTTAACGTATTGAAATGTTTTCATGTTACTTAGTTTAGTATGTCTGGTTCACACCTCATTCACGCTGGGAAACAGACGGTGAGAAACTGTTGAATGTCTCCCAGGATGCGGAAGCTCACACAGGAAGGCTTGACCCCAAAGTGGGGGAGATTCACACAGGTGATGGAGAGTCTGTCTGTTCAGAGCCAAGGTGTGAACTGCAACTGTAAAAGCCTTTTGTTCTGTGACTGTGTATAAAAAGAACCTGAACTGTTCATTGTTAGAGACGACTTTCAGTGCCCCCTGACTGACGTCCCTCCTCATGCATGAGATAGCTGAAATAAAGGTGTTGTTACAACTCATCCCGTCTGCAGGCTTTGGTAATTAAAATTTCCACAACAGTTTGGCGTCACGAACAGGGTGATCCAGTGTTCTCGCTGAAAGACGGCTCTGGGACATCTGATCACCCCGAGGTATCAAAACGCTTCGGTCCTGCCAGCTGTTTAAAAGCAACGAGAAAGGCAGAGTCACAGAGCCTGTGCTTCAGCGACCACCGAGATCACCTTGACGAATCGAGGGGAAACTCCTGCAGAACGGTGTGCTGTATCTATCTTTTTAACAAGTCACGAGAGTTTTGTGTCTGGCCGTGTGAGCGTGTTGCAGCCTTCGAAGAGCTCAAGAAGGTGAGCGTGTTACGACCATCCAGGGCAAGAGCTCCGAGGGAGTCTCCGTGTAGAATCATGGAGAGTCTTCGTGTAGAATCACGGAGTGACATCCCTAGCATCTTCTAAAAGACCCTAACTTCTTCAAAGGAGACTGGGGGTGGCGGTGTTCGTTCCTTGGTCCGTAGAAGGCAAGGAACCTCACGGGGGACGCCTCGTGTAGTAATATGGGATCGAGATCCAGTAAGGCAGCCAGCGGAGCCGGATTAGCGGCTTGAGAGGCGGCTGCGGCAAGCGTTCCACGAGGTGGCCAGGGACAAAACTCAATATTTGACTCTATGGTTAAGAAATGGGGAATTGGGTGTATGAAATATGTTGTTAAGTGGCAAAAAGTAAACGGGTTTCCCGAAAAGGGATCGCTGAGTGTTAACCAGTTAAAGAAAATAGAGGAACAGTTGCGAGAGGAAGAAGCAAAATTATTGGAAAAAGGAAAAGGTAGGACCATAGATCTACGTAGAGTAAGCGATGAGAAGGAATGCTTGAAAATGTGGATAGGGGAAGCAGAAAGAAGAGAAAACAAAGCAGCTCTGAAAGAATTACCTAGAGAAGTCCGTGGAGGGGAGGCTGACGCAGAATCTGCCTCAGCACCTCTTCCACCTCCGTATAACACGGAGAACAAAACATCATTTCCCTGTTCACACACTGTTTGTGCTTCCCCAGTACAGGCTGTTTTGCAGGGCCTGAAAGCCGATGCGGACCTGGACTCCTTTCCCTCCCCATCCCGCTCTGCACCACGCGCCCCACAGCCAGAGGATGCAAGCGCCAATCCCGCTACTGAGGAGCGACAGCCCCGTCAGGATGAAGCGGAAAGAATGACACTCAGATCCGACACAGCGCTCAGCAACACACGGAGCGCGTCGCGAGCTGAAAACGCGCCGCGAGCTGAAGCCACGAAAACACAGCAACGGAGAGCTGTGAGAGGAAAGAACAGATGTAAGGACAGCCGCCATGGATATTACGCCCTGCCTTTTGCTACGGATCAGCCTGAATATTCTCTCACTGATGACGAGCGGGACGATACAGACGACGCAGACAGCAGTGAGGAGGCCGAAAAGTTCCAGACCAGGCAGAGAACGCGGAGACAGCGACAGGTGAAAGGAGAAAGCCTGCAGCTCCCGATGGTGGAAGTGGCGGGACCCAAGGGACCTATTTTAGTTCACAGACCGTGGACACAGTCAGACATCGCTGACGCCACAAGCCATCTACCTGACCCCCTCATGTCGGGTGCAAAGTTCGGTGAGCACCTCCTAATTTTCTGCCAAGAATATCGTCCCACGGGTCAAGAAATTAGACACGCAGTGGCAGGCAAGCTGAAGCCATGCGACCTGAGGAGAATATCACCTCACTTGCCTGATCCTATGCTGAGGATGCGACACCTGACCTATGAGCATGGAGAAAACCTTGAATATTGTACTGCAGTCACCCACCTGATGGATAAGCTAAAGGAGGTTTTCCCAGATAAAGTGGACATGTCAAAGATTCAGGCTTGCAAGCAAAGAAAGGATGAATCTGTGGACGATTTCATACATCGCATGACAACTGTGTTTGAAGCTAATGGTGGAATACCCAAAGATGACATGACGAGCGCCTCCGCCTCCACATATGAGCACCATCTCTGCGGCCACATTTTCCGGGGACTGAGATCAGATGTGGCAGCCGAGGTAAAGCATTCGTACGTGGGGGGAGAAGATGAGCCGCGGCTAACGGAGCTACAACGCCATGTCCGCCACGCTCAGAGCCACCTGGATGAGAAGAAAAGCAAAAGAGAGGAAAAACAGAATGCCGACCTCCATAATGCCGCCCTAACACTGTATAAAGCCGAGGCAAACACGCACGGAGGTTTCCACAACAGAGACAGTTGTCGTGACCGAAGTGGGGAGAACAGACGGGACCGAGGACATTATCTTTTTTTTTTTTTTTTTTTTTTTTTTTAAACCTGTCCTGTTTGGTTCTTTTGCCATCAGAATTATTGTCTAAAGGTGAAGAAAGATGCCCAACGGATTTACTTTACCAAATGGACCATCCCAGCCTTGCCGTAATGGTCCATTTGATTTACCTTTTATTGTTTATTTTATTTTATTTATTTATTTTTTTTTTTTTACTTGCTAGATACGGGACAGGAGAAAAGAAAAGGGAGAAAGAAAGAGGGGGAAGAAAAAAAAAAACAGCGAAGAAGAGGGACGGGGATAAAGGGCAAAAAACAAAAACCAACAAAATAAGCAGACAAAAAATACATATATCGATCACCTGGATCACCTGTTAGGAAAGAAAAAAGAAAACAAGCAGAAGAAAACGAGAGTAATAGAATAAACAACATCACAATGATATATGGGAATATAACGCTAAATACTTAATATTAAACATTATTGTGCAGCACGTAAGATCGATAGCGCACAGTGTGCTTTTAGGTAGGAGCCAAAAAGGGTGTAGTTTGTGTGTGTGATCAGCTGTGTGTACACCTGTGAGCATGAGCGCGCTTGTATTTAAAAGGTTCCTTAATGTAATGATCTGCTAGAGGGTGTGGGGGGCCACAGTCCCATCCTCCAGGGCATGAAGCAGGTATGGAGGAGATCAAAACTCCAGACATCCAGAGGCCCCCAGAACACAAGAGACCAAGGAAGACCAACAGAGGGGCAGCCGCGCCACTGTCCCAGAAAGAGCTGAGGAGAGTCCCAGATGAAGGATCACTCAGCAGCCACGGAGCAGAAGCCACGGGGGGTTGCAGTGACGTGCCCGTGAGCTCCGCCGGCAGCCAGCTGTGCCTGAGTGACCGAGCCCCAGGCCGAGAGGCCGAGGGCACCCCACCCCCGAAGTGGCCCGAGCGAGCCCCAGGTTCCAGGCCCCGATAAGCAGCCACCAAGGAGTGAGCCGGTGTGTACCCGGACGCCCACCCCCGGACACAAAGAACCACCAACGCATCGATGTCTGAGGGCGTCTGCCACCGGCAGGGGAAGTGGTGGGGGGAGATAGGCCTCCAAACCTTGGAGGGCCTGAGATGTCCCCAGAGAGGTGGCGTCTGATACCCAACCTGACATATAGACACAGACATACAGGCACACTCAAATACAAACATCCATTCCCACCCTCATGCTCTCATAGGCAATTAATCCACACTCAACCAACGTGGAGACAGACATAAAGAGACGCTGTACACACAATCACACTCCTCAAGCGTACTCTAAGAACCGGGTCTAGGTACCCTTGCCCCTGGAGGGGGAAACTGCACCCAGACCCAGGTGGTGTTACCCTTTTCCCTGCAGTGGGGAGAAGCAGACTGCCCCGACTCCGCAGCAGCAGGGAGGCCCCACACACCAGACCCCAGTCGGACGGCCAACTCCTCCTCCTAGCCCCCCCGCTCCAGCAGGCCGCAGAGACCGGGGGTGTGAGAAGACTCCAAACCTCCCTCTACCCGCTCATATGTAGTGTTGATGTATACGTGTTCTAAGGTGCAATTAAAACCCAGGAGGGCATGGAGCTACCTGCCAGAGAGCAGCAGGTAAGCGCATAGCCCCTCCTGATAGCCCTCAATGTCTACGTGTATTTAAAATTGAGAGGTGGGCAACGACGCCAGGGGTGAGGTGTACTCCCTGATGGTAATTTGGAGTCCGTGTTGTGAGCCCACCCCCAAGATCCTATATGTATGTGTTATGAGAGTGTGAGTAATGTGAATGTCTAAGTTGTGAGATAAAATTGAGGCAGAGGCAGCCAGAAGGGGACAGAGGGGGGGGATGCCTCCTCTGCACCCTGGTGACACACCCCTACCCCAAGGCCCTGCATGTGTGGGTGATTGTGGTGGAGCGGGAAGAGGGAGGCAGATGGAGATGGGGAGGGAAGAAAGGGAGGGGCAAGTGACCCCTCCCTGGGGCCAGCTCCCCCGCTGACCCCAGTAGGCACCCCCATGCTCTGCAACCCGCCAGGGAAAGGGGGCCCAGGCCCATCCGGACCAGGGCCCAGTGCAGCAGCGCCGCCCGGCCCCACAGAGCCCGGGACAGCCCACCCGACCCCACTACAGAGAAAACTGCACCCACCCCATCATCCACTCATCTTCCAGACTACACAAGACAATAGACGCCCAGGCTGAGATCTTCCTCCACCTCTCCTATATCTCCCCCTCCTGCAGAGAGAATTCCTGAGGAGAGGAAAGCTCCTGCAAGATGTGACAACCTCCCCCACCAGTTGAAGAGTCCCCCAGGTGGCTCGATGCACTGGCGGCGCCCTGCGCCAGGACTGGGCCCCCATATACCCACCCGCCCACAACCCCAGCAACACACCAACCAGGACCCGAGCCCCCGAGGCCCGGCCAGGGCCCCAGCCCAGAGACTGAGCGCCCCCAGAACCTCACGCCCGTCCCGGACCCACCCAGGGGCAGCCAGGCTACCAGGTCAGTAACCCACGTCCGTCAGCACAGACCCTCCCCTAGCCCCGCTGCACGCAGCCACGAGGAAACCGTCACCTAAGAGCCAACAGAGCCCTTAATTGGCCATGACCGCTACCCCGGGTTGAGCCCCCCAAGGAAGATGCTCCTGGGGAACCCCCCGACGCCCTAAGCCTGTCCCTACCCCCACACCAATCACAACAGTGAAGGTGGGACCAAACTATGACCCCCCCACCCCCGCTAGGTGATGGAGCTGATCAAAGGAGCCCAGAGCAATTGATCTGATGTGGTGGCAGAGGCTGTATCAAGACTAATGTAATCTAATAGATAATTTCTATACTGGTTAGAATTAAGATTATTTTTATTTTTCCAGTTCATGAGGACTGTTTTCTTGGCTATGCATAGGGCAGTGAAAACCATGTGAGCTATATTCTTTTCTGAAGTGACATTATCTAAGCTGCCCAACAAACACACTAAAGGAGAAGTTGGAATGTTACATTTCAGACACTTCGATAAGTCTTCACATATCTCACGCCAAAACTTCTGAACTGGTGGACAGAACCAAAGAGCGTGGATATAATTGTCCGGTGAATTGGTTTGGCAGTGTGAGCAGTTGTTGGTAGACGTAAAGCCCATCTTGAACATCCGATGACCTGTATAGTGCACTCTATGTAGTATTTTGTATTGAATTAATTGAAGACTGGGATTTCTAATTAGATGAAAGGTTTTTAAGCAAATCTGAGACCAGAAGTTTTGGTCTAAGTTAACTGATAAATCCGCTTCCCATTTTGCAATAGGAAGTGATATTGATTCATCTATTTTAGAAAGCATTCTGTATATTTTGGATAGTAATTTGGGGGTTTTAAGAGTAAGAAATTGAACCACACTTGGTGGTGTTTGTAGTTCAACTTGACCCGGTTTAAATTTCTTTTTTACTATGGATTTAATTTGTTGATATTCTAAAAATCTTTTCTTGTTGATCCCATATTGTGTAACTAGTCTGTCAAATGAAATAAATTCTGTTCCTTCTAGTATATGTTCTAAATATTTGATTCCTTTACCACTCCAATCTGAAAAGTTTATCATATTATTGTTTTGTAATATGTCAGGGTTGTTCCAGATAGGTGTACGTTTGCATGGGATTAATGAAAACTCTGTCAACTTCAGAAACTCCCACCATGCTGTCAGAGAGGAGCTAATGTTGACGCTTTTGAAGCATTCATGTCTTTGAATGTTTGAGCTGATAAATGGTAGATCTGAAATCTCTAGATTATTGCAAAGTGCTTGTTCTACATCTAGCCAAGGTTCATCTAAGAGGGTATGTTTTAGCCATCCTGAGATAAATTGGAGCATGTTGGCTAAGAAGTAGTGCTGAAAGTTAGGTAGTTCTAATCCTCCTTTATCCTTGGTCTTTTGTAGTGTTTTTAAGCTTATACGTGGGGGCTTATTTTTCCAAAGGAATTTGGACATATATGAATCTAGAGATCTGAACCAATCTTGTGGCGGTTTAGTTGGGATCATTGAGAATAAATAATTTATTTTTGGTAAGACCATCATTTTTATAGCGGCAACCCTTCCCATGAGTGATATGGGTAGACATTTCCACCTAGCCAGATCGCCTTCTACTTTCTTTAAAAGTGGGATATAGTTTAATTTAGTTAGATCTGCAAGCTTGGGAGAAACATTAATACCTAAATATTTTATATTTCCCGATTGCAGTGGAGTAGAAGAGGAATTATGGAAGGAGCAATTAATCGGAAGGACTGTAGATTTTGACCAGTTAATTGAGTAATCTGATATTCTTGCAAAAGAGTTTATCAATTCAATCACCCCAGAGATATTGGTTTGTGAATTTTGGAGAAAGAGTAGCACATCATCCGCATAAAGGCTGATTTTATGTTCCACGTTCTTGCATTTTATGCCCTTAATTACTGAATTCTGTCTAATTGCTGCTGCTAGTGGTTCAATAAAAATTGCAAACAGTGAAGGGGAGAGTGGGCATCCCTGCCTGGTGCCCCTCAGGAGACAGAAGCTGGAGGATGTCTGGTCATTTGTTCTGACACAAGCTGTTGGGGAATTATATAATATTTTTAACCAGTTGATGAAAGAAGATCCAAAACCAAATTTGTGTAAAGTTGTAAATAGAAATTTCCAGTTAACTCTGTCAAACGCTTTTTCTGCATCTAAAGAAAATATTGTAGTTTCAAGGTTTTTACTGTATGAGTAGTCTATCAAATTAAGTAATCTACGTGTATTTGTTGATGAGTGCCTACCTTTTATGAAACCAGTTTGGTCAGGATGAATTAAGAGGGGGGTTATTTTCTCTAGTCTCTTCGAGAGAGCTTTGCAGATTATTTTAAGGTCTACATTTATAAGGGATATTGGACGATAGCTTGAGGGATATACTGGGTCTTTGCCTGGTTTTAGCAGGAGATTAATGTTTGCAGAATTCATATTTGATGGGAGTCTGCCATTTTCTTTGATTTCCAACAGCGTTCTGTAAAAAATTGGGGCTAAAATCGTCCAGAATTCTTTGTAGAATTCAGCAGGAAAGCCGTCTGGACCTGGAGCCTTATTATTTGGCCTACTTATCAGGGCTTCCTGGAGTTCACCTGGTGTCAGTGGCGAATCCAATGCCATTGCTTGAGAGTCTAATAATTTTGGGAGAGTTATGTTGTCTAAAAACTGATCAATTTCCTTTTTAGATGGGTTTATTTGTGGTGAATACAACGTTTTATAGAAATCCCTGAAGATGTTGTTTATTTGTTTCGGGTCATATACTGTGTTCCCAGATGAGTCTTGAACAGCACATACAGTTGTTTTTTCTTTATTTATTTTTAGCTGGTTTGCTAGAAATTGACCGGATTTATTACCATGTTCATAATTTTGTAAGCGTAGTCTTTGTACTAAGAATTTTGTTTTTTTATCAATTATCTCATTTAATTCTAGTTTTGTTTTGCGTATTTTGTTCAATGTTTCCTGATCTTGGTCGGACGCATAGGCTTCTTCTAGTGATTTGATGGTTTTTTCTAATTCCTGAATATTTTTGTTTTCTTTTTTCTTTTTATGTGATGAGAAAGAAATTATTTTATCTCTCATCACAGCTTTCCCTGCTTCCCATAGAACAGAAGCTGATGTTCCGGGAGTGTCATTAAAGTCTAAATATGAAGTCCACTCTTTTTTAAAATATTTAATAAAGTCTTCATCTTTAAGCAGTGATGTATTAAATCTCCAGTTTTTACTAGGCGTAGTATTATTCTTGTGCATTAGTGTTAAAGATACAGGAGCATGATCGCTGACAGCTATAGGGTGAATCTCAGTGTCTGAAATGTCCCTCAGCAGTGAGCTGCTGACCAAAAAATAATCCAGACATCGTAGGAGTGATGGACATGTGAGAAAAAAGTATATTCCTTACTGGTGGGGTGAAGGGAGCGCCATGCATCGCAAAGACCAAAGTCGCTCATATACTGTTTGATTATATTTATGGACTGCCAATTACGCTGAGTTCCTGCTGTATTGAGCCTATCCATTTCTTCATTTAGTCCAAGGTTGAGGTCGCCTCCAAGAACAAGTGTGCCATCTAAGTGTTCAGAGAGTGCACTGAAAAAACCGTGAAAGAATGAGGGATCATCAACATTTGGACCATATACACTTACAATACATAGCTTTTTATCAAGTATAGATAGTTTAATGATTAAGAATCTGCCCTCTGGATCTATAACTGTATCGAGTACTGTGAAATTAATTTTTTTATGGATTAAAATTGCTACTCCCCTTTGTCTAGAATTATAACAAGCTGAGAACACATTAGGAAACTCAGGTGTTTTAAGTTCATTCGAACCTCTAAGAGGTCTGTGGGTCTCATGTAAAAGGACAACATCTGCCTGTAGTTTTTTGAGTTGGTTAAATATTTTTAACCTCTTTTCTCTGGAGCCAGCTCCATTTACATTCCATGTAACGAATCTTAGTGCACCCATAGATGTCTGTGTATAACTAGGGGTGTGCGCTGTGTGTGTCGCTTAGACAGGTGGAGAGAATACATCACTTGTTCGTAAATAAAAAGAGGGGGAGAGAGAAAAAATGTGTGGTGAGATGCTCCCTGAGTCTGACTATGTGTGTGCATATTTACTAATATGAGTACGCTTGGTTTAAGTGTGTGTATCCTATACGACTGTGTGCGCTGTCTGATGTAAATGTGCTGCCGTTGAGCGCATGGCTGTGCGTGATCGTGCTATGAAATCACACCTAAGATGTGATTTGATACTAGTAAGTTAAACAGATGTTAATGCAAGTTAGTGTGAGTGGGTGGGGAAAGGGTGTAGCGGATTCTTATCTGGTGTGAAGTTAATACAGCCACGGAGTGATGTCGGGGTCGCGGTGGAGCTGTCCGTCCACGTACAGCCGGTCCACAGCAATGACAGCGCGGGAGCCCTTCTGGATAAAGCTGCGTCGGATTGGGAAGAGGACCCTGCGTCGTTCCAGGATCTCTTTGGGGAACTGGTCGTTCACGCTGAAGTCCGTTCCTTTTAATTCCCTGCCGCGGCTTTTCACCTGTTCCTTTTGTTTGTAGTGGCCGAATTCGGCCACGATAGGACGTGGTCTCCCGGCCGCAGCCCGAATGGGGCCGAGGCGATGCACCCTATCAAAGACGATGTTCTTCACCGTGTCTTCGGGCAGTTTCAGGTGGGTTTTGATGAAGCTTTTTACCGTGGTCTCCGCGTCCTCTCCAGCGGCTTCTGGAATACCAGAAAATACCAGATTATCACGCATGCTACGAGCTTGTAGATCTATAACTGTTTCTTTTATTTTTTTATTTTCTCTATTTAGCTGAGTAACATTGTCTGTGAGACATTTCACCGACTCCCTTAGCGTGGCATTTTCAGCAGCGAGCGTTTCCACCTGCTGCTGGCTGAACTCCAGGGACTCTCGCAAGGATTTAAATTCCCGGTGAAGAATCTCCACCAAGGACAGCCTTGCATCGAAACTGGACAGTCGTTGGTCGATTGACTCCAGTATGTCGACAATATCTTTGCCGGCTGGCGATGTTGTGCCGGGGGAATCTGCCGGGCGAAGTCTTTTCGACGACGGCGTCTCAGGTTTGGCCGGGGAAGCTGCACTCTGAGCCTTCTTCATCACGAGATCCTGGAAGTACTGATCAATGTAATCTTGGAGAGCCTCTAAACTCTCCCCGTTGTTCTCCAGGGTGTTGGAGATGATTTAGACAAATGTTGTTAGTTATAAGACAATTGATAAGTGTATTTGGTTATACTGAAGCTTAAAGGAATTTATTCAAATCTAAACTACCATTTGCTTTAATTTTCCGCCAAAATCTCCGGCGTCTGACGTCAGTTACAACATGAGTTGCTTACCTTGTCCGTCACTTCCGTCACTTACCTCTCCACTTCCCTCTGGACCACAATCTGTGACCGAGGACATTATCAACAACAACAGCAGTCAAGACGAGATCGGGACGCCTGTTTTGTCTGTGGGGACTATGGACATTGGCGAGGAACCTGTCCTAACCGTGACCATCGTGGAAATAGGCAGCAACAACGCCAGAATTACCAAAGGCCGAGCCCACGGTGGGAGCAAGCGGACTGAGACCGGGGGGAAAGGACGCCAGAGTACGCTTCAGGCTGTGGTTTGCCCTCTTCATCAGAACAGGGAAGTGAAAATCACACACACATACACACACCCATTGATGTAGAAAGTGTTTCACACACACACACACACACACACACACACACACTTTAATACATCACACTTTGAGCATGAAGAGCAGGTCTCTTTGTCACCAGCTGGTACATATGTACATTTAAATAGCGCGCCTTATAAATCACTGCCCTTGTATAAAATGTTAGTTTGTAACCAGGAAGTAGAATTTCTTGTAGATTCCGGGGCCACCCACTCTGTACTACGCTCAGATTCTCTCTCACCCCAGCCCGTGCTGGGTGAGAAGTTCACTCATTCTGTGTCCGCATCAGGAACCCTACAGAGAGAAAATTTCACCATACCCCTGTGTTGTGTAGACGGACAGGGTAGAAAATTCACACACCAGTTTCTGTGGTCAGACCTGTGCCCTGTCAATTTGCTTGCCAGAGATTTAATGTGCAAACTGAAAATAAGTTTAATCTCCTGCTATAATGGCATCACAATCACGCAATCTGACTATGATTATATGATGGTGAAATATAAGCCCGTGACTCCAGCTCTCGCTTACGGGTGGAAGCTGGAGTAGGGGCCGCTTGTTACAGAATTTATACAAGCGACTCGCAACTGCATGCCTCCAGGTGTCTGTTTTATGGCTCCTGGAGAGTTGAGTTGCACATCTCACTTTTCTCTGCATGGCCCTGATGACAGTTATGAGGAAGAATGGTGCAGAACCGAAAATGATTTACTAACTGTGACATGTATGTTTTGGAGCTCCACATTTGCTGCGCTTGCGATTTCTCTCACTGATGAGCAAAGAAACATGTTTACTATGGATGCATCCGTCCCACATGTTCCCCTGGCAAAAGCTCACAGCTGCCAGTTGGAAGACATGGGAGAATTTATGCACCGGTGCTACCGCGCTTGCGATTGGGAACCTACAGAGGATCCCACAGTTTTGTTTTCTCGAGAAATGAAAGCCTACAGAAAAACCATGACATATACAGTCCATTGTGTCCGCTCAGTTGAGCTAGTGAACATAGCTGTCTCACACTGTCTGCTTCAAACGACACCTCCTCTAAACTCCCCACACCCCCTGCTGACAGAGGTGCCTGACAGCCTGTGGGCCTCATCTAAGTATGATGTAGGCCTAATTAAAGATTGTGAGCCTGTGGTAATCACTCCAAAGTCCTCTTTTAGACCATGCCAAAGACAATATCCTCTGAAACAGGAAGCCATAGAGGGAATTACTCCTGTGTTTGAATCCCTGTTAAAGGCTGGAGTAATTATCCCATGCCCCACCTCTCCGGTTCGCACTCCACTATTCCCTGTGAAGAAAATCAGAGGACCAAATGAGCCTGTTGAGTGGCGGTTTGTGCAGGACTTACAAGCTGTGAACAAGGCTGTGATCCCCAGAGCCCCCGTGGTTCCCAACCCCCACACTATTTTGTCCCAAATACCATCTGATGCTATGTGGTTTACTGTTGCTGACCTGACTAATGCATTCTTCTCTGTTCCAGTTCACCCAGATAGCCAGTTCTGGTTTGCTTTTGAGTTCCAGGGAAAGACTTACACATTCACTCGGTTGTGTCAAGGCTACTGTGAGTCCCCCACGATTTTGAATGCTGCCTTAAGAGACTCCCTGTCAGACTTGATCCTCTCCCAAGGCACAGTGTTACTTCAATATGTCGATGATCTGCTACTGTGTGCACCCACACAAGAGCAGTGTCTGGCAGATTCTCTCACTTTACTGACACATTTGCATCACAAGGGCCACAAAGCTAGTAAGTCAAAACAGCAGTTTTGTAAAGAGCAAGTCACATTCTTAGGGCATGTGATTTCTTACAACTCTCACCAGATTTCCTCCAAGAGGGTGGAAGCTGTGATGACCATTCCAAAACCCCACACCAAAAAACAGATGATGTCATTCCTAGGAACCGCATCATACTGCCGCAATTTCATTCCACACTACTCCTCTGTGGAGGCTCCACTTACTGCGCTCATTCATGGTGCAAGTCTGTCAGCCAATGATCGCATTTCTTGGACACCAGAGGCTGAAGCTGCCTTCACTTCCTTGAAACAGCTGCTGCAAACAGCGCCCGTTTTAGCGCTTCCAGACCCATCCAAACCATACACACAAATGGTGGATGAAAAGAATGGTTTCATGTCTTCTGTTCTTTTACAGCAGCATGGTGATTCACTTCGCCCGGTGGGTTATTACTCTTCCAAGCTTGACCCAGTAGCTGCAGGACTGCCTGGATGCCTACGAGCAGTAGCTGCGTGTGAGAAGGCCGTGCTCGCCTCACGTGACATTGTAGGGTACTCTCCTCTGACAGTGCAGGTACCCCATGCAGTTTCTCTCATTTTGCTGGAGCAGAAAACTTCACACCTTTCTGCAGCTCGCTGGCTCAGGTACTCTTCCATACTGCTTGACATGCCCAACATCACAGTGAAACGATGCACAACACTTAACCCAGCCACTCTTCTCCCCACGCGAGAGGATGGTGAACCACACAGCTGCACTGCTGTATTGGGTGAAACTTGTACACCTCGGATTGACTTGTTAGATGTTCCCATCGAGAACTCTGACATAGTGTTATATGTAGATGGCTCTTCCTCACGTGATTCATGTGGAACTAACCGGGTGGGTTTTGCTGTGTGTTCTGATCATGCCACTCTCGTTTGAGGCTCATTGCCCAGACACTTCTCAGCACAGACTGCAGAACTTGTGGCGCTCACAGAAACCTGTAAACTTGCGGAGAGTCAGTCGACCACCATCTACACTGACTCTCGCTACGCGTTCGGTGTGGTGCATGATTTTGGCGCCTTGTGGAGGCACAGAAAGTTCCTGAAATCTGATGGGAAGCCCATCCTCAATGCTAACCAGGTAGCAGCGCTTCTGGATGCCATCCTCCTGCCTGCTCGCATTGCTGTAGTGAAGTGTGCAGCACACACAGGTAAAACTGATTCTGTCTCCCAAGGAAATGCAGCCGCCGATGCAGCAGCCAAAGCAGCAGCCGAAGGAGGCCTACCCTTCCAACTTGTCTTGGCACCACTGTCCACAACTAACTAACTAACTAAAAGCCCTCCTCTCAGAAATCATTCCCAGGTGGGGTATCCCGGGGAAAATCATAAGTGATAATGGTACTCACTTTGTGAACCAGGCATTGAAGGAGATCAGCAAGCAACTAGGTTTCAAATTTCAAACACACTGTGCATATCACCCACAATCTGGAGGTGCTGTGGAGAGAATGAACGGCTCCTTAAAATCCAAGCTGGTAAAGTGCTGTGAATAAACTGGCCTCACATGGCCAAAAGCACTTCCCCTTGTGCTGATGTATGTGCGCACGCGAACCAGACCTCCAGTACACCTCAGCCCTTATGAGGTGTTGTATGGACGAGCCGCCAGAGTGGGGGCAGAACCCCCCAAATGGACTGGCATGTCAACAGAAGTTGTGCAACAGCGAAATGATTGTGTACTGTCAAAATCTCTCCAGGACTCTCTCGCAGGTACACCGAGCAGTAAAAGCAGCCCTGCGCAGGCCAGCAGAAGGACCCCTGCACCCGTTCAAACCAGGAAACTGGGTGCTAGTGAAGGATTTCAGGAGGAGACACTGGAAGGCGAAGCGGTGGCTGGGCCCATTCCAAGTCCTACTGATCACACAAACAGCGGTGAAGGTTGGAGAACGAGTTACTTGGATCCACGCCAGCCACTGTAAGCTGTTTGGAGGAGAACCACCCAGAACGAAGGAGCGACTAGAAAAGACAAACGGGGCAGAATAATCCCCGCACCTCATTCAGGCAGTAGGCAGTCTACCTTCTACCTGCAACAATGCAACAAGCCAGGAAGCAGCTCATCACTGGGGTAGCTCTGATGCCTTTTAGTGGGCTGATGATCGCCCTCTGGTGGAGCCTCTAGAGAGATCAGCAGCTGAACACCATGCCAACATCCAAGGAGGTTCGTGCAACAGAAGGAGCAACCCACGAGCCACGGTGGGTCCTCTGTGCTGCACTTTCATTCCAAACCAACACAGCCTCAGATGACACTGTAACCAGAGCCTTGGAAGGTTTGTGAAAACTGTCATCCAAAACGACAGAGGACTCCGGCATCAATAACCCCTTAGACGGGTGGTTAAACAGACAGTTTGGGAAGTATAAGGCCATAGTGATGTCGTTGCTAATGTCCATAGCCACTTTTATTGCCATTCTCACATTGTTGTCTGATCCCATGCCTCCGAACCGTATTGAGTAGATTAATCACAGTGGCACTGACAAAAGAAAGCGAATCTCCCAAATTGCAGCTTCCCCTATTGCAGGCTGAAGATTACATTGATGATAGCAAAAGCGAGGATGATTGTGATGAGTGAAATTATTTTCCTGACACTGTAAGAATGATGCATATTGTGAAACCTTTTGAGTGTGCAATATTGCTGATGTAATTAACAGAATGTTAGGAAGAGAAATCCTTGGTACTAATGATTGAGAAGCAATCAAGAGGGTGGGAACTGTTGTGGGATTTCTCTTTAGTGTATTGTCCTTTAATGTATTGAAATGCTTTCATGTTACTTAGTTTAGTATGTCTGGTTCACACCTCATTCACGCTGGGAAACAGACAGTGAGAAACTGGTGAATGTCTCCCAGGATGCGGAAGCTCACACAGGAAGGCTTGACCCCAAAGTGGGGGAGATTCACACAGGTGATGGAGAGTCTGTCTGTTTAGAGCCAAGGTGTGAACTGCAACTGTAAAAGCCCTTTGTTCTGTGACTGTGTATAAAAAGGACCTGAAATGTTCATTGTTAGAGACGACTTTCATTGCCCCCTGACTGACGTCCCTCCTCATGCACGAGATAGCTGAAATAAAGGTGTTGTTACAACTCATCCCGTCTGCAGGCTTTGATAATTAAATTTTCACAACAGGTGAATCTGGCATCGATATTTGACATCAATATAGATAGGCTGGTCTGGCATTGATATTTAACATCACAGTAGAGAGGCTGGTCTGGCATTGATATGTGACATCACAATAGAGAGGTGAAACTGGCATTGATATTTAACGTCACAATAGAGAGGTGAATCTGGCATTGATATTTAACATCACAGTAGAGAGGCTGGTCTGGCATTGATATGTGACATCACAATAGAGAGATTAATCTGGCATTGATATGTGACATGACAATAGAGACGTTCGTTTGACATTGATATGTGACATAACAATACAGAGGTGAATCTGGCATTGATATTTAAAATCAATGATGAGAGGCTGGTCTGGCATTGATATGTGACATCACAATAGAGACGTTCGTTTGACATTGATATGTGACATCACAAAATAGAGGTGAATCTGGCATTGATATTTAACATCAATGTAGAGAAGTGAATCTGGCATTGATATGTGACATCACCATAGAGAGGTTAATCTGGCATTGATATGTGACATCACAATAGAGAGGTTCGTTTGACATTGATATGTGACATATCAATAGAGAGGTGAATCTGGCATCGATATTCAACATCAATGTAGAGAGTCTGGTCTGGCATTGATATATGAATTCACAATAGAGAGGTGAATCTGGCATTGATATTGAACATCACAGTAGAGAGGTTCGTCTGACATTGATATGTGACATCACAATAGAGAGGTGAATCTGGCATCGATATTTGACATCAATGTAGATAGGCTGGTCTGGCATTGATATTTAACATCACAGTAGAGAGGCTGGTCTGGCATTAATATGTGACATCACAATAGAGAGGTGAATCTGACATTGATATTTAACATCAATGTAGAGAGGCTGGTCTGGCATCGATATGTGACATCACATTATAGAGGTGAATCTGGCATTGATATTTAACATCAATGTAGAGAGGGTGGTCTGGCATTGATATATGACATCACAATATAGAGGTGAATCTGGCATCGATATATGACATCACAATACAGAGGTGAATCTGTCATCGATATTCAAGATCAATGTAGAGTGGCTTGTCTGGCATTGATATGTGACATCACAATAGAGAGGTTCGTTTGACATTGATATGTGTCATCACAATAGAGAGGTGAATCTGGCATTGATATTTAACATCACAGTAGAGAGGTTCGTCTGACATTGATATGTGACATCACAATAGAGAGTTGAATCTGGCATTGATATTTAACATCACAGTAGATAGGTTCGTCTGACATTGATATGTGACATCACATTAGAGAGGTTCGTCTGACATTGATATATGACATCACAGTAGAGAGGTTCGTCTGGCATTGATATATGACATCACAGTAGAGAGGTTCGTCTGGCATTGATATTTAACATCACAGTAGAGAGGTTCGTCTGACATTGATATGTGACATCACATTAGAGAGGTTCGTCTGACATTGATATATGACATCACAGTAGAGATGTTCGTCTGGCATTGATATTTAACATCACAGTAGAGAGGTTGGTCTGACATTGATATGTGACATCACAATAGAGAGTTGAATCTGGCATTGATATTTAACATCAATGATGAGAGGTTCGTCTGACATTGATATTTGACCTCACAATAGAGAGGTGAATCTGGCATTGATATTTAACATCAATGATGAGAGGTTCGTCTGACATTGATATTTGACCTCACAATAGAGAGGCAAATGTGGCATTGATATTTAACATCACAGTAGAGACGCGAGTCTGGTATTGATGTGTGACATCACAGCAGAGAGGCGAATCTCACATTGATATGTGACATTACAATGGGGAGGTGAATCTGGCATTGATATTTGACATCACAATAGAGAGGCCAATCTGGTATTGATAATTGACATCACAGCAAGGACGTCAGTCTGGTATTAATATGTGACATCACATCAGAGACATGAATCTGGCATTGATTTTTCAAATCACATCAGAGACGCAATCTGGCATTGATATTTGACATCACAACAGAGAGGCAAACCTGGCATTGATATGTGACATCACAATAGAAAGCAGAATCTGGCATTGATATGTGACATCACAATAGAAATGCCAATCTGGTATTGATAATTGACATCACAGCAAGGACGTGAGTCTGGTATTAATATGTGACATCACATCAGAGACACGAATTTGGCATTGATTTTTCAAATCACATCAGAGACACAATCTGACATTGATATGTGACTTCACAATGGAGAGGTGAATTTGGCATTGATATGTGACATCACAATAGAGAGGTGAATCTGGCATTGATATTTAAAATAAATGTAGAGAGGTTCGTCTGACATTGATATTTGACATCACAGCAGAGACGCGGGTTTGGTATTGATATGTGACATCACATCAGAGATGCGAATCTGGCATTGATATTTGACATCACAGTAGAGAGGTTCGTCTGACATTGATATGTGACATCACAATAGAGAGGTGAATCTGGCATTGATATGTGACATCACAGTAGAGAGGTTCGTCTGGCATTGATATTTAACATCAATGTAGAGAGGCTGGTGTGGCATTGATATGTGACATCACAATAGAGACGTGAATCTTGCATTGATATTTAACATCAATAATGAGAGGTTCGTCTGGCATTGATATGTGACATCACAATAGAGAGGTGAATCTGGCATTGATATTTAACATCACAGTAGAGAGGTTCGTCTGACATTGATATTTGACCTCACAATGGAGAGGTGAATCTGCTATTGATATTTAACATCAATGTAGAGAGGCTGGTCTGGCATTGATATGTGACATCACAATAGAGAGGTGAATCTGGCATTGATATTTAACCTCAATGTAGAGAGGATGGTCTGGCATTGATATGTGACATCACAATAGAGAGATGAATCTGGCATTGATATTTAACATCAATGTAGAGAGGCTGGTCTGACATTGATATGTGACATCACAATAGAGAGATGAATCTGGCTTTGATATTTAACATCAATGTAGAGAGGTTCGTCTGACATTGACATGTGACATCACAATAGAGACGTGAATCTGGCATTGATATTTGACATTACAGTAGTTTCTCGAGTACGGTATTGATATGTGACATCACATCAGAGAACCGAAACTGGCATTGATATTTGACATAACAGCAGAGACGCGAATCTGGTATTGATATTTGACATCACAATAGAGAGGCGAGTCTGGTATTGATATGTGACATCTCAATAGAGAGTCGAATCTCACATTGATATTTGACATCACAATAGAGAGTCGAATCAGGAATTGTTATTTGACTTTACAATAGAGAGGCGAATCTCGCATTCGTATTTGATATCAGAAAAGAGAGGCATATCTCGCATTGCTATGTGACATCACAATAGAGAGGCGAATCTGTTATTAATATTTGACTTCACAATAGAGAGTCGAATCTGGCATTGATATGTGACATCACAGCAGAGACGCGAGTCTGGTATTGATATGTGACATCACAGCAGAGACGCGAGTCTGGTATTGATATGTGACATCACAGCAGAGAGGCGAATCTCACATTGATATGTGACATTACAATGGAGAGGCGAATCTGGCATTGATATTTGACATCACAATAGAGAGGCCAATCTGGTATTTATAATTGACATCACAGCAAGGACGTGAGTCTGGTATTAATATGTGACATCACAGCAGAGACATTAATCTGGCATTGATTTTTCAAATCACATCAGAGACGCAATCTGGCATTGATATTTGACATCACAACAGAGAGGCGAACCTGGTATTGATATTTGACATCACAACAGAAAGCAGAATCTGGCATTGATATGTGACATCACAATAGAAATGCCAATCTGGTATTGATAATTGACATCACAGCAAAGACGTGAGTCTGGTATTGATATGTGACATCACAACAGAGAGGCGTATCTGGCATTGATATGTTACTTCACAATGGAGAGGTGAATTTGGCATTGATATGTCACATGACAATAGAGAGTCGAATCTGGCATTGACATGTGACATCACAATAGAGAGGTGAATCTGGCATTGATATTTGACATCACAATAGAGAGGCGAATCTGGCATTGATATTTGACATCACAGCAGTGAGGCGAATCTGGCATTGATATTTGACATCACAGGAGTGAGGCGAACCTGGCATTGATATTTGACCTGACAATAGAGAGGCGAAACTGGCATTGATATTTATCATCACAGCAGTGAGGCGAATCTGGCATTGATATGTGACATCACATCAGAGACGTGAATCTGGCATTGATATTTGACATCACATCAGAGACGCGAATCTGGTATTGATATTTGACATCACATCGGAGACGCGAATCTGGCATTGATATTTGACATCACAGCAGAGAGACGAATCTGGCATTGATATTTGACTTAACAATACAGAGGTGGATCTGGCATTGAAATTTGACATCACATGAGAGACGCGAATCTGGCATTGAAATTTGACATCACAATAGACAGGCGAATCTCGCTTTGATATTTGATATCACAATAGAGAGGCAAATCTGGCATTGATATGTGACATCAAAAGAGAGAGGCGAATCTGGCATTGATATTTGACTTAACAATAGAGAAGTTAATCTGGCATTGATATTTGACATCAGAACAGAGAGGCGAATCTGGTATTGATATTTGACATCTCAATAGAAAGGTGAATCTGGCATTGATATTTAACATCAATGATGAGAGGTTCGTCTGACATTGATATTTGACCTCACAATAGAGAGGCGAGTCTAGTATTGATATGTGACATCACATCAGAGACACAAATCTTGCATTGATATTTGAAATAAAAGTAGAGAGGAGAAACTGGCATTGACATGTAACATCTCAATAGAGACTCGAATCAGGAATTGTTATTTGACTTCACAATAGAGAGGCAAAACTGGCATTGATATGTGACATCACATCAGAGAGGCGAATCTGGCATTAATATGTGATATTTAACATGAATGTAGAGAGGCAGGTCCGGCATTGATATGTGACATCACAATAGAGAGGTGAACCTCTCATTGATATGTGACATCACATGAGAAAGGGGAATCTGTTATTGATATGTGACATCACAATAGAGACGCGAATCTGGCATTGATATTTGACTTCACAATAGAGAGTCGAATCTCACATTGATATTTGACATCACAATAGAGAGGCGAATCTGGCATTGATATTTGACATCACAGCAGAGACGCGAGTCTGGTATTGATGTGTGACATCACAGCAGAGAGGCGAATCTCACATTGATATGTGACATTACAATGGGGAGGTGAATCTGGCATTGATATTTGACATCACAATAGAGAGGCCAATCTGGTATTGATAATTGACATCACAGCAAGGACGTCAGTCTGGTATTAATATGTGACATCACATCAGAGACATGAATCTGGCATTGATTTTTCAAATCACATCAGAGACGCAATCTGGCATTGATATTTGACATCACAACAGAGAGGCAAACCTGGCATTGATATGTGACATCACAATAGAAAGCAGAATCTGGCATTGATATGTGACATCACAATAGAAATGCCAATCTGGTATTGATAATTGACATCACAGCAAGGACGTGAGTATGGTATTAATATGTGACATCACATCAGAGACACGAATTTGGCATTGATTTTTCAAATCACATCAGAGACACAATCTGGCATTGATATGTGACTTCACAATGGAGAGGTGAATTTGGCATTGATATGTGACATCACAATAGAGAGGTGAATCTGGCATTGATATTTAAAATAAATGTAGAGAGGTTCGTCTGACATTGATATTTGACATCACAGCAGAGACGCGGGTTTGGTATTGATATGTGACATCACATCAGAGATGCGAATCTGGCATTGATATTTGACATCACAGTAGAGAGGTTCGTCTGACATTGATATGTGACATCACAATAGAGAGGTGAATCTGGCATTGATATGTGACATCACAGTAGAGAGGTTCGTCTGGCATTGATATTTAACATCAATGTAGAGAGGCTGGTGTGGCATTGATATGTGACATCACAATAGAGACGTGAATCTTGCATTGATATTTAACATCAATAATGAGAGGTTCGTCTGGCATTGATATGTGACATCACAATAGAGAGGTGAATCTGGCATTGATAATTGACATCACAGCAAAGACGTGAGTCTGGTATTGATATGTGACATCACAACAGAGAGGCGTATCTGGCATTGATATGTTACTTCACAATGGAGAGGTGAATTTGGCATTGATATGTCACATGACAATAGAGAGTCGAATCTGGCATTGACATGTGACATCACAATAGAGAGGTGAATCTGGCATTGATATTTGACATCACAATAGAGAGGCGAATCTGGCATTGATATTTGACATCACAGCAGTGAGGCGAATCTGGCATTGATATTTGACATCACAGGAGTGAGGCGAACCTGGCATTGATATTTGACCTGACAATAGAGAGGCGAAACTGGCATTGATATTTATCATCACAGCAGTGAGGCGAATCTGGCATTGATATGTGACATCACATCAGAGACGTGAATCTGGCATTGATATTTGACATCACATCAGAGACGCGAATCTGGTATTGATATTTGACATCACATCGGAGACGCGAATCTGGCATTGATATTTGACATCACAGCAGAGAGACGAATCTGGCATTGGTATTTGACTTAACAATACAGAGGTGGATCTGGCATTGAAATTTGACATCACCTGAGAGACGCGAATCTGGCATTGAAATTTGACATCACAATAGACAGGCGAATCTCGCTTTGATATTTGATATCACAATAGAGAGGCAAATCTGGCATTGATATGTGACATCAAAAGAGAGAGGCGAATCTGGCATTGATATTTGACTTAACAATAGAGAAGTTAATCTGGCATTGATATTTGACATCAGAACAGAGAGGCGAATCTGGTATTGATATTTGACATCTCAATAGAGAGGTGAATCTGGCATTGATATTTAACATCAATGATGAGAGGTTCGTCTGACATTGATATTTGACCTCACAATAGAGAGGCGAGTCTAGTATTGATATGTGACA